>NW_012101599.1:287498-287814 GCF_000951045.1 Mandrillus leucophaeus
CAATGAGATACCATCTCACACCAGTTAGAATGGCAATCATTAAAAAATCAGGAAACAACAGGTGCTGGAGAGGATGTGGAGAAATAGGAACAGTTCTACACTGTTGGTGGGACTGTTAACTAGTTCAACCATTGTGGAAAACAGTGTGGCGATTCCTCAAGGAGCTAGAACTAGAAATACCATTTGAGCCAGCCATCCCATTACTGGGGATATACCAAAAGTCATGCTGCTATAAAGACACATGCACACGTATGTTTATTGTGGCACTATTCACAATAGCAAAGACTTGGAATCAACCCAAATATCCATCAGTGAC
>NW_012101599.1:287864-292262 GCF_000951045.1 Mandrillus leucophaeus
TATAAATGTGATAAATGTGGAAAAACTTTCAGTCAAAAATCAAGCCTTAGAGAACATCAGAAAGCCCACCCAGGGGATTAAACATATGCATATAAAGAATATGAAAAAACTCTGAGCTGGAGATCAAACCTCACAATACATAATGAACACACAGGAGAAAACTGTTAACATAGCACTGGAATTTCCTCTACAATTTTGGCCCCCACCAAATGTCAAAGAATAGAAGATGAATTATTGAAATGTATTTTATATGGGCATTCTTTCAGCCAGAGCACAGTCTTCCATGGATATTACAGAACTCACCCAGCAAAGAAACCCTATAAAGATAATGAATATAGAAAATACTCATGTGAACTCTCTCCTCAGAAAACTCATGCTGCAGAAGAGCTCTGAGAAAGTAATAAAAATGTGAAAACTTTGTGCCAACAATCAAAACTCTTTCATCATCAATCACACAATGACAAAAGCTAGAATATAATAAGTGTGTGATAAACTTTAATGAAAAGTCAGTACAGCAGAAAATACATTCAAGATGGAGACCTTGTAGTGTATTAAACAAGAAATGAAGTTAATGGATGTGGGAAATTCTTCTGCCATGTCAACCCTCATTTTAACTTACATAGAGGTAATCCCTATATGTCACATAATAACTATTGAAATGTTCACTAGTAATCATTTTCACTTCTCTCTCATGCCACACCTGGCCTAAATTTCTCAACCGCTCTGTCATATAAATGGGGTCATATTGTTACTCTCTAGCTAGTGGAATATGGAGGTCAATGACAGGTCTTAAATACATCAGCAAAATTCTCAATATTTTCTTCTATCCCTCATTAGAATGAAATGGAGGAAAACCTTGGGACTCAGGCTCTGATGATAGAAAATACAAGATGGTAGGAACCAAGGTCAGAGAAGGACCCTGTGGCATGGAGTTTTCTCCTCCATGTACACAGTTGGACTTTTTGCAGTGAGGAAATAAATGTGTTCTCTGCTGAACTTCTAAAGGTTTGGGTATACTTGATACTAACAGAAACTCAACAACCCTCACCTAACAAAACTCACGAGTATGGTTTTTCAGGACATCTGAAATCAGTGTATGTCAGAAAAGTCACATACGACAAACCTCAGACAGCATCCTGAATGACCATGGCTTTTATTCCCAAGTCTTCCTCATCGGACAGGTAATATCATCAGAAATCTGACATTTTAACAAATGTAGGAAATTCTTCACACACACAGACACGCACACACACACACCCAGAATCTCATTAAATATTTGATAATTTAATTTTGAATGTGTAAAGTTTTCAACAAATGATCATATTTTATATCAGAGCTTGTTACAAGGGGAAAATCTATCAATTTAAGAAGGTAAGTAATAGCCTTTATCTAGATATTGCTATATCAGAACTGTTGTTTCATATATAATATCAAAACTTTTAATGAAATGTAACTGATTAATAGACATTCAGTATAATAAAAAGCTTAAAAAGAACAAGAAATAAATTGCATAAACTGAAAAGCAGTGTTGCAAATATGTGAGTGTTTTGTGAGTTATTGATTGTTTATGTATGTATATGTGCATGGTACTTACCAGGTGTTTGTTTTATATGTTTCTTAGACCTCAACATTGCTATAAGAGAATTGTGTTCCCCTTGCTTTATAACTACTTTGACATCAGCTACAATTTGCCACATGAATATTAATAACAAACCTTTTATGGAAAATATCTGATACCACATTCCCTTTCTCCTACTGCCTTCTAGCATGTCTGTCTAGTAAAGGCCATTGTTACTAAACTGCCTCCTTTCAAAGAAGCCAGTGTCAACCAATAAATTTCTCTCTCTCTTTTCTGTGTGTGTCTCTCACACACAAATACACAAGCAAATATATATATATATACCTATCTTCAACATTACTGATTCTTTCCTAGCAGTGTTGAGTACAATAATGGACACTTGGAAGGCAATCTTTATTTATGGTACTGTGTTTTTCATTTTTAGCATTTTAATTTTGTTATAGTTTTTATCTCTCTGCCACAGTTACCTACCTGATACTTCATGTTGTCTAGTTTTCCCGCTGGAGTCACTTTCTATGGCATTTGGCATTCTTTCTCTCAGTTAACAACTGCTTGGATCTTTGTTTCTGTCTACAACCACCTAGTTTTCCAGATAGCTTTTTTGCTCTGTGGCCTCAGACATCTGGTGCATTGAAGAAAAGTTAAAGCCTTCCCAGCTGTTTTCTTGTTTCATGGATAGAGAGCAGTGCTCTTGCCTGCTCTCTATTTCTCTGAATTGTAACTGAATGTCATCAGTTGTTTTTTGACAAATGTTTCAGGGTAATTTGATGGAAAAATGATCATTGTTTTCAAAAATGATGCTGAGATAATTGTATTACTCCATTCTCACGCTAGTAAGAAGGAAACCCCAAGACTAGGTAATTTGTAAAGGAAAGAGGTTTAATTGACGCACAGTTCTGCATTGCTGGGGAGGCCTCAGGAAACATAAGATCATGGCAGAAGGCAAAGAAGCAGGCACCTTTTTTACAGGGCAGCATAGTGAGTGCAGCAGGGCAAATGCCAGATGCTATAAAACCAGTAGCTCTCATGAGAGTCAGTCACTATCGCAAGAACAGCATGGGGAAAACTGCCCCCCATGATCCACTTACTTCCAGCTGGTCCCACCCATAACACGTGGGGATTATGGGAATTAAAATTCAAGATGAGGTTTTGGGTGGAGACACAGGCAAACTGTATCAATAATGATACTTATATATTGTAAATGCAACTTGATCTTTACACCATAATTTAAAACTTACTCAAAATAAATCACAGAACCAAACAAAATCACTAAAAGTACAAAATTTATGATAGAAAACAAAAGAAACTGACTGGATATGGTGGCTCGCCTGTGTAATCCCAGCACTTTGGGAGGCCAAGGCAGGAGGATTGCTTGAAGCCAGGAGTTTGAGACCACCCTGCACAACATGAGATCCTATCTCTACAAAAAATGAAATTAACCAAGCATAGTGGCATGTGCCTGTAGTCCTAGTCCTAACTACTTGGGAGGCTGAGGTGGGAGGATTGCTTGTGCCCAGGAGTTTGAGGCTGTGGTGGGTTGTGATCATGCCACTGTACTCCAGCCTGGGTAACCGAGCAAGACTCTGTCTCTTAAAAGAAAAAAAAACAATGTTTATAATACAGAAAATGCAGTTATAATGGACCAAAAAAAGGAAAACATTAAAATAGATATTTCACTGAAGATATATAGTTGGCCAATAAATACTAGAAACAGTGTCCAAAGCTTTGGTCAGCAAGAAAGTGTGTGTTCATGTGATAGCAATACAAATCCATATTGTAGTTCCTTATAAAGATAACAGTACCTTACCTACAACTAGCAATTTTCATTCTAGGCATTTACCCCAGAGAAACACATAGGGGTGCACCCAAGATGGCCGAATAGGAACAGCTCCTGCCTCCAGCTCCCAGCGTGAGTAACACAGAAGATGGGTGATTTCTGCATTTTCGACTGAGGTCTGTACCTTCATCTCACTGGGGCGTGTCAGAAACTTGGCGCTGGTCTGTGGGTGCAGCCCAACCAGCGAGAGCTGAAGCAGGGTGAGGCATCGCCTCACCTGGGAAGCACAAGGGGGAAGGAAATTCCTTTTCCTAGCCAAAGGAAATTGAGACACACAACACCTGGAAAATCAGGTAACTCCCATCCTAATACTGTGCTTTACCAAGGATCTTAGCAAACGGCACACTAGGAGATTATATCCCACACCTGACCCAGAGGGTCCCACACCCACGGAGCCTCCCTCATTGCTAGCACAGCAGTCTGAGATCTAACTGCAAGGCGGCAGCAAGGCTGGGGGAGGGGCACCTGCCATCGCTGAGGCTTAAGTAGGTGACAAAAAGCCACCAGGAAGCTCGAATTGGGTGGAGCCCACCACAGCTCAAGGAAACCGGCCTGCCTCCATAGTCTTCTCCTCTGGGGACAGGGCATAGCTAAACAAAAAGCAGCAGAAACCTTGGCAGAGGTAAATGCCCCTGTCTGACAGCTTTGAAGAGAGCAGTGGATCTCCCAGCACAGAGGTTGAGATCTGAGAACAGACAGACTGCCTGCTCAAGTGGGTCCCTGACCCCTGAGTAGCCTAACTGGGAGACATCCCCCACTAGGTGTAGACTCACACCTCACACCTTACATGGCAGGGTACACCCCTGAGACAAAGCTTCCAGAGCAAGAATCAGACAGCAGCACACGCTGTTCAGCAATATTCTATCTTCTGCAGCCTCTGCTGCTGATACCCAGGCAAATAGGGTCTGGAGTGAACCTCAAGCAAACTCCAACAGACCTACAGCTGAGGGTCCTGACTGTTAGAAGGAAAACTAACAAACAG
>NW_012101599.1:297477-321333 GCF_000951045.1 Mandrillus leucophaeus
ACCATGGAATACTATGCAGCCATAAAAAAGGATGAGTTCATGTCCTTTGTAGGGACATGGATGCAGCTGGAAACCATCATTCTCAGCAAACCATCGCAAGAACAGAAAACCAAATACCGCATGTTCTCACTCATAGGTGGGAATTGAACAGTGAGATCACTTGGACACAGGAAGGGGAACATCACACACTGGGGCCTATTGTGGGGAGTGGGGAGGGATAGCATTAGGAGATATACCTAATGTAAATGATGAGTTAATGGGTGCAGCACACCAACATGTCACATGTATACATATGTAACCAGCACATTGTACACATTTACCCTAGAACTTAAAGTATAATAAAAAAAAAAATTACATGCAAATGTTCATAGAATCTTTACTCATAGTAACCCCAAATTGTAAATAATTGGATTTATTAACAGAAAAATATATAAACAGTACTATTACCATATAATGGAATACAGCTGTACAAGGAAGGAACCGCTAGTGCATGCAGCAACATTGATAAATCTTAAGATTGTGCTGAGCAAAAGAAGCCAGGCACAAGAGGGTAGAGCTGTATTTTATCCTATTTATATAAAATTCTAGGAAAGACATCTAGTCTAGAGGGATAGAAAGAAAGTAGACCATTCATTGCATAAGGCTGGGGGCAGTGGTGTGTGAGGATCCACTGGTTAGAGGAATAAGGGAATTTTTTTATTATGATGGAATGTTCCATATATAAATGGTGGTGATCTTTACAGAACTGTACAAGTTTTTAGAACCCATCAAAATATACTAAAAATTTGTCTACTTTGCATAAAGTATACCTCTATACAGTTAACTTTTAAAATAACAAAAGTGAGTTTAGGGTCCCCTGTACGTTATGAGACCCAGCAGATTCTCAATTTACTAAATGGCTTATTGACATCACTAGAGTGTTCATTCCCTTTCTTCCCATATGGCTGTGACCTTGGAAAGTCAGTTCCCCTTTAATATGTCTCAGTCTCCTCATCACCATAATGATGGTAATTACCTACAATCCTTTCTGAAAGAATTTTCTGAGTTAATCTGTGTCCGTTCCTTAATACGTGGCACAGAGTAAGTGAGCAATAGGTAATAATTATCACCATTATGTATTTTACCAGTATTAAAAATCAAAATAAAGGCCTGTGTTCCTTACAAGAGCCTCAAAAAAAGATTGTAACTCATAAAAAGATACATTAGGCCTAAAGGAGATACAGCCATCATGTGATGGAGGTGTGTGAGTTCCTCATAGTATAGTAGCATCAATTTTTCTTTAACTCTCTGATGAGACCGTTTCCAAAAATTTTTAAAGCTGAGTCTTTTATTCTCCTGTCGACTGGCTGACATGACTTAACCCAGTTTGTAAGTGTTGAGTTCCCAATAAATTGCTTTTCCACAAAAAGCTACTGCATGACTTCATGCACCCCCAGCCTTTCTCTCCTGGAAGTTTTAAGAATCCAGAACTAAGCTGGAGTACTGTCAACCTTGGGTATTTTTTGTTACACTCCAGGATAGAAGTTACACACCAGATGTATAAATACTCTAGAGAAAAAGCATTTCAGGTATTGAAGGATAGCACACACCCACCCGTTTGCTTTTTTCAGCATATAATGGCCACTCTTGCCCTGAGTTCTGTTTCCCTGCTACACTGGAGGTGATTTCAGTTGTGTCCCATGATGCGTTTTACACAGGAACTGCTTTCTGAGTTATATAGGCAGTAGAATCACATCACAGCAACTTCTAAAATAAAAGAGGATTCAGAGACTGGCAATTGAGTTGGCCCTCATCAGCTGTGGTTTGAATGTGTCCCCCCAAAGTTCATGTGTTGGAAACTAAATTCCTAATGCAACAGTGTTCAGATGTGGAACCTTTAAGGGAGGATTAGGTCATGAGTGCTCTGCCATCATGAATGGATTAATTTCTCTATCACATGAGTGGGTTCATTATCAAGACAGTGACTTTGTTATAAAAGCAGTTCAGGCCTCTCATGCTCTCTCATGGGCACTGTCTCACATGTGATGCCTTCTGCCATGTTATGATGTAGCAAGAAGTCTGTCACCACATGTGGCCCCTTGATCTTGGATGTTCCAGCCTCTAAAAGTGTGTGTGTGTGTGTGTGTGTGTGTGTGTGTGTTTTAATAAGCTTTTATTCTTTATAAGCTACCCAGTTTCTGGTGTTCTGTTAAAACAACACAAAATGGACTAAAACAGCATTCTTCACACATATTAGGGCCTGAAAAAATCACCACCATCATTTCAAGTAGTAAAGGGAACCCTGCCAGTGTGTAGAGTTCATGGGGGCATGACTTCGGCCAGGTCTTGAGAACTCATCTTCTGGGTTAGTGTAGAATTTTAACAAGGATTCTGAGAGGATACTGAACGCAATTCATAGAGGCCATTTCATATTCCTAAGGGGAACATTTTTATCAGTAATATGGATATGATAGTACTGATGAGGTGAGGTGAAGTTGAGCAGAGTGATGAGACATAGGCAATATTTCATTTGGTAGTATAATTTCTTTTTATATCAAAATTACTGGAACTGGACAAGACAGACAATAGTCACAATGTATACGAAAACAAATATTGAGGTTTATATATAAGTATGCAACAAAAACCATTAAGTTGCCAACAGTTTAAACTGTCAAACCTTTTTCCCTCACTAATACTTTATATATACATCTTTTTAATGGAGAGTGGGGGACTCAGCCTCTTATTTGTCCATTTGCATCATATGCTTTGGTAACATCCTTGGAAAAAGCAAAATTGAGCGTTCTCATCACCATAAGAGGATGAATAATGTGTGATGCTGGGACTGCAGGCCAAGTGCTTGTCTTCCAGAAGCACCATGTCAGCCACGGGTCCTGGGCAAGATGGTAACTGCTTGGCACGGAAAGCATAAAGATTGATGTCTTCAAACCAACCAACCAGGCAGCCAGCAAAGCCTCAATAGCCAGGATCTAAAGAAGTGGATCAGATTACAGTGTTTGAGCAACTTCCTGAATCCATATCTGGAAAGGGCTCTTGAGGCTCCTGGGATTTCTGGTACCACCTGATTTCTTGGAGACAGTCCAGGACAGGGAAGGATGTGGCATCTAGGTGACCCCTCAGGGGGCTCCATCTTGCAGGTGGTTGTGGTAGTCAGGGACTTGCAGTGGCCTGAGATCATGGCAGGTGCTTCTGCAGGTGGGCTTGTTACACCACTGAAGTTGCTAAATAGTGCTTCTCAGCACTTGCCTTCCCTTCTGTGTTGTCTCCAAGAGCAAAAGTGGCCTCAGTGCCTGAAAGAGAGTAAAAGTGACTGCAGCTGCAGACACGAAGTATGACTTTAGCTCTGGACCACATCCAATTGTGCCCTGCATTAAGCTCAGGCATGTCACACCTGGTCCACAGAGGTTGGTTAAACAAAGGAGTCAGCAAATGACATTTCCAGTGAACACACTAGTAATTTGTTTTTATATTATTCTATTTTTTTTCTTGAAAGAAATGAATACAAGTTTTTAAATTAAGTCCAGCTTAGCCAGACTCTTCGGCATGTTTTTCCAATCTTTTTGTGTTATTTAGCTGGAAATTTCCCCCTTACTACTTTTTCTGCATCCCATGAGTGTTTATAATTTTTTTCATCTTCATTTGTTTTTTTGTTTGTTTGTTTGTTTGAGACAGGGTCTCGTCTCTTGTCACCCAGGCTGGAGTGCAGTGGTACAATCACAGCTTATTGCAGCCTTCAGCTCTTAGGCTCAAGTGATCCTCCCACCTCAGCCTCACGAGTAGTTGGAACTACAGATGTGCGCCACGGTGCCTGGCTCATTTTTGTATTTTTTGTAGAGACTGGGACTCTGTTTCCCAGGCTGGTATTGAACTCCTGTGCTCAAGCAATCCTCCTGCCTCAGCCTCCCAACATACTGGGATTACAGGCATGAGCTACCACACCCGGCCTATTTGTCTCCTAAGTATTTTCTATTTTCCCTTGTAATTTCATCTTTGATCTGTTTCTTGCTTAAGGACATGCTGTTTTAATTTCCACAAATTTGTGAATATTCCCATTTTTCTTCTGTTACTCACTTCTAACTTGTATTAGAAGAGGTTTTGTATGATATATATTTTTTTTCAATTTTTTTAGGCTTAATTTGGGTACTAACACATAGTCCATCTGGGAGAATATCCCATGTGCACTTGAGATTAATATGTATTCTGTTATGGTTGGATAGTGTTCTGTATATGTCAGCTCTAATTGGCTTATCATGATGTTCAGGTCCTCCCTTATTTATCTTCTGTCTGGTTTTATTATTCATTACTCACAGTAAGGTACTAAAGTCTCCAACTATTATTATACAACTGTATTTCTCCCTTCAATTCTGTCCATTTTTGCTTTATATATTTGGATGGTTTGTTATTAAGTATATAAATGTTTATAATTTTTATATCATCTTGTTCTATTGAATCTTTATTAATATATAATCTCCTTTGTCTCATGTAAATGTCGGATTTAAACTTTATTTTGTGTGATAATATTACTTGCTATCTTTCAGTTACCACTTGCATAAAATATCTTTTTCTATCCTCTCACTTTTAACCAGTTTGTGACTTTGGAGCTAACGTGAGTTTCTCATAGGCAACATAGAGTTGGATCTTGTTTAATCCATTCTGTGAGTCTCTTGATTGGAGGGTTTGATACATTTATATTTAAAGTAACTACAAATAGGCGGGCGCAGTGGCTCACACTTGTAATCCTAACACTTTGTGAGGCCAAGGCAGGGACTTGAGGTCAGGAGTTCGAGACTAGCCTGGCCAACATGGTGAAACCCCATCTCTACTCAAAGTACAAAAATTAGGCAGGCACAGTGGTGGGCACCTATAATCCCAGCTACTCAGGCTGAGGCAGGAGAATTGCTTGAACCCAGGAGGCAGAGCTTGCGGTGAGTTGAGATTGCACCATTGCATTCCAGCTTGAGCGACAGAGTGAGACTTTATCTCAAAAATAATAATAATAAATAATAAAGTAATTACTAATAAAGAGAAACTTCTATTATTTTGGTATTTGTTCTCTATATACCTTAGAGCTTTTTGTTCCTTATTTTCTGCATTAGTCATCTTTTGGGTTAATTTTTTTATAGTGAGACATTTAAATTCCCTTCTCATTCCCTTTGTGGACATTCTCTACCTACTTTCTGGTTACCATGGGCATTACAATTACCTTCCTAAACTTGTAACAGTCTAATTTATAGAATGTTATAACTTACAAGTTAACATACATACAAAACAGCTTAACAACATACAAAAAACCTCCTATAAAGCTTTATTTCCACTACTTTTCAGTTGTTGATGTCACAAAATTATATATTTATGCATTTTGTATCTAAAAACACTAGTAATTTTTTTAAACATTAGTCTCATAAAAGTCATGTAGAAAACAAAAAGTTACAAACCAAAGTTATAGTAACACTTTTATGATTGTCTGTATATTTCCCTTTTTCAGAGATCTTTATTTCTTCATATGGCTTTGAGTTAACTATGTTTCATTTAAGCCTGAAAGACTCCTTTTAGGATTTCTTGCAGGGAGGCCTATTTGTAATAAATGCTTCTAGCTTTTGCTTATTTACGTGTGTGTATATATATGATACAGAACCTGGTTTTTTATATACAGTGAAATGTGTACTACAGTCAAGCAAATTAAAAGACCCATCATCTTACATACTCTCTTTTTGTGGGAACAGCACCTAAAATATACTGTTAGCAAAAATTCCAAATACATATTACTGTATTCCTCATGCTGTACATTAAATGTCTAGACTTATTCTACATATCTGCAAACTTGATATCCTTTGACTCACCTCCTCTCATTTGCTCCTCACTCCTACTAACCCCCTGGTAACCACCATTTTATTCTCTGTCTCTATTCAACTTTTTTTTTTACATTCTACATATAAGTGAGTGAGATCATGCTGTATTTTTCTTTCTGTATGTGGCTCATATCACTTAGCATAATGTTCTCCAGGTTCGTTCATGTGTGGCAATTGACAGCATCATTTTTAAGGCTAATATTCCATTGTATGTATGTGTATACACATCCCACAGTTTATCCATTTACCCATTGACATTTGGATTGTTTATATTATGGCTATTGTGAATAATGCTGCATTGAGCGTTGGTGTGCAGATATCTCTACCAAGTGCTGATTTAATGTTCTTGCAGGTATATACCAAGCAGAGGGATTTCTGGGTCAAATGGTAATTCTATTTTTAATTTTTAACGAAACTGCCATACTGTTTTCTGTAATGGCTATCCTAGTTTTCATTCCCACTAATAGTACACAAAAGTTCCCTTTTTTCTATACCCTCACCAACACTAGCTATCTCTTGTCTTTTTTTATTATAACCATTCTAACAGGTGTGAGGTGATATCTTATTGGGGTTTTGATTTGCATTTCCCTGATGATTACAGATGTGGAGCACATTTTTTGTATCCTTGTTAGCCATTTGTATGTCTTTGAAGAAATGTCTATTCAGGTCCTTTGCCCCGTTTTTAATTGCGTTCTTTATCTTTTCATTTTGAGTTTGCAAGTTCTTTATATATTTTGAATACTAACCCCTTATCAAACGTATGCTTTGCAATTTTTTTTTTTTTTTTTTTTGGTAGTCTGTAGGTTACCTTTTTATTTTGCTCGGGTTTTTTTGTTTTTTGTTTTCTGTTTTTGTTTGTTTGTTTTGGCTATGCAGAAGCTTGAGCTTATTTTTGCTTTTATAGACTGAGCTTTTGGTGTGATGTCCAAAGAAAAATTTCCAAGGCCATTATCAAGAATCTTTCCCCCATTGGTTTCTTCTGGGACTTTTATGGTTTCAGGTATCCCATTTAGGTCTTTTATCCATTTTGCATTGAGTTTGTGTATGGTATATGATAAGGGTTTGATTTAATTCTTTTGTGGATATCCAGGTTTCCTGTTACCATTTATTAAGGAGACTATCCTTTCCTCATTGTTCATTTCTTGGGGACTTTGTTGAAAATTAGTTGACCACATATATTTGGATTTCTTTCTGGGCTCTGTATTTTGTTCCATTGGTCAATGTTTCTGTTTTCATGTGGCTTTGATTGCAATACTTTTGTACAGAATTTGAAATCAGGAAGTATGATGCCTCCAACTTTTTCTTTCTTTGCCAGAATTTTTTTGACTATTCAGGGTCTTTCTAGCTTGCAATCATTTTCAACATATGTAAATCAATCAATGTGATACATCACAATAACAGAAAGATAAAAACCACATAGTCATCTCCATTGATACAGAAAATGTATCTGACAGAGTCCAACTTACTTTCTCAGTAAAAACTCTCAACAGTTTAGGTATAGAAGAAAAGTTGCTCAACATAATGAAGGCCATTCATGAAAAACCCAGAGCTAACATAATAATCCATGGGAAAAACCTAAAATCTTTTCCACTAAGATCTGGTACAAGGATCTGTTTTTCTTCTCAATTGCTGTGGGCGTCTTCTGTGGTTCCAAATGAATTTTAGAATTGCTTTTACTATGTCTCTGAAAAATTACATTGGAATTTTGATAAGGATTATGTCAAAACTGTATATTGCTTTGAGTAGTATGGACACTTTAACAGTATTAATTGCTCCAACTTGGTACCCTTTGACTTACCTCCTCTTATTTGCTCCTCACCCCTCAAAACCACCTGGTAACCACCATTTTATTCTCTGACTCTATGTATTCAATTTTTTGGGGGGGGTTTTTTGTTTTGTTTTTTTTACATTCCACATATAAGCGAGATCATGCTGTATTTTTCTTTCTGTGTGTGGCTTATTTCACTTAGCATAATGTCTTCCAGGTTTATTCATGTATGGCTAATGACAAGATCCTTTTTAAGCCTGAATAACATTCTATTGTATGTATGTGTACCAGGAACATAATACATCTTTCCATTTATTTGGGTGTTCAATTTCTTTTATTAATGTTTTATAGTTTTCAGTGTACAAATCTTTCGCTTTTTGGTTAAATGTATTCCTAAGTTTTTTTTTTTTTTCTTTTTTATGTGATTGTGTGTTCTCAAATTTTTTTTGGATAGGTCATTAGTGGTATACAAAAATGCAACCCATTTTTGTATGTTGATTTTATATTCTGCAACTTTACTGAATTTGTTTATTCTGACAGTTTTCTGGTGGAATCTTTGGAGTTTTCTTCATATAGGATCATGTTAACTGCAAATAGAAATAATTTTACTTCTGCCTTTCTGACTTATATGCATTTTATTTATTTTTCTTGCCTGGTTGCTCTTGCTGTTACTTCTAGTACTACTTGAATACAAGTGTTGAGAGTGGGCATCTTTGCCTCATCTTAGAGGAAATCTTTCTTAAATCTTAGAGGAAAGCTATCTGTTTTCCCCCATAGATTATGATGTTGGCTATGGGCTTTTCCTAAATTTCCCTTACCATATTGAGGAAATTTCCTTTTATACTTATGTTGTTGAGAGCTTATAATCAAGAAATTATATTGAATTTTGTCACATGCTTTTTCTGCATCAATCGAGATCAAGTGGTTTTTATTTTTTATTGTTTTAATGTGATGTATCACATCGATTGATTTGCATGTCTTCAATCAGCCTTGCATGCCACAGATAAATCCCACTTGGTCATGCTGTATAATCATTTTGATCTATTGTTGAATTCAGTGTGTGAGTATTTTATTGAGAATTTTTGCGTCTATGCTCATCAAAGATACAGGCCTATAGTTTTCTTGCACTGTCTTTGGTTTCATTATCAAGGTAATGCTTGCACCATAAACATGTCTTTTGTAGTACTGCTTCTAGTTATATTTTTGGAAGAGTTTAAAAAGGATTGGTATTAATTCTTCTTTGAATGTTTTGTAGAATTCAGCCACGATGGCATCTGGTCCTGGGCTTTTCTTTGTCAGGAGGTTTTAATGTCTCCTTCAGTGTCTGTATTTGTTATCAGTCTGTTCAGGGTTTTCATTTCTTTCTGATTCAATATTGGTAGGCTGTATTTTTCTAGGATTAATCCATTTTCCCTTGTTTATCCAGTTTGGTGGCATGTAATTGCTTATAATAATACCCTGTGATCCTTTTTATTTCTGAGGCATTCATTGTAATATTTTCATTTATTTGAGTCTCTTTCTTTTTCTTATGCTATGAATTTATTGGTTTTATTTTTTAGAGAAACCAGCTATTAGGTTTTTTTTTCCTATACTTTCTCTGTTTCTTATTTATTTCTGCTCTGGTCTTTATTATTTCTTTCCTTCTGCTAACTTTGGTTTTAGTTATTCTAGCTCCTTAAGGTGTAATGTTAGGCTATCTCCATCTTTCTTTTTAAATGTAGCCATTTATGGCTATAAACTTCCTGCTTAGAACTGCTTTTGTGGTATCCTGTAAGTTTTAATATGTTGTATTTCCATTTCTGTTTGTCTGAAGATATATTTAACTTCTCTTTTGATTTCTTCTTTGACCCATTGATTTTTGGGAGTGTGTTGTTTAATTTCCACATATTTATTAATTTTCCAGTTTTCTTCCTGTTATTTCTAGTTTCATACCATGGTGGTTAGAAATGATACTTGATATAATTTCAGTCTTCTTAAATTTTTTGAGACATGTTTTGTGTCCTAACATATGATCTATCGTGGAGAATGTTTCAGTTCATTTGAGAAGAGTGTGTGTTCTGCTACTGTTGGGTGGAATGTTCTGTGTATGTTCATTCAGTCTGTTTGGTCTAATGTGTAGTTCAGGTTCAATATTACCTTGTTAATCATCTGTCTGGTTGATCTCTCCAGTTTTGAAAGTAGGGTATTCAAGTCCCTACTATCATTATATTGTTGTCTATTTCTCTATTTATGTCCATTAATATTTGATTTACATATTTTGGTGTTCCAATGTTAGGTACATATATATTTACAATTATTATGTCCTCTTGATGCCTTTATGTTATGAACTTCTTTGTCTCTTGTGACAGTTTTTGACTTGAAGTCTATTTTGTCTGATGTTAGTATAGCAACTCTTGCTCTTTTTTGGTTGTTATTTGCATGGAATATCTTTTTCCATCCCTTCATTTTCAGCCTATGTATGTCTTTCTAGTGAATTCTTATAATTTTATGTTTCTTTGGCATTTATTCTAAATCTAGGTTGGACTTCCTCATACTAGAAGCAGGCATCAGTCACCCCTGCAACAATTTCTAGTTCTCTACCTCTTTATTGTTCCTCATCATGGTTGATACAGGTATCTTCCTTATACAACCACCTCCTGGTGACCACCTCCCTACGGGACAGTAGATACAGTGTTCTTGCTTTGTACCACTGACCCCTACACCCCACATGGACCATACAGATATGTCGTGACCACCTCTATGTCATAACTTTCCTTCATGGAACTCATGCCTGATTGCTCTATACCTACCAGTTAGAAGTCTCTGTGAGAAAACTTCTTGAGTAACACCCTGGGCCCCAATAAATGGCTCAAACCACAGGTCTATGTGTCTCTCTTTTGCTCCCCACCTACTGGTTGTATATGCATGTCCCAGATGGCTCCCCAGTTCGCACTGGTCCTATGAGGCATGCTTCCCTCTTCTCTCTGGGGTCAGGAAGTAATAAACTACTTCTGTTACTTCCTGTGTTTTGTTGAGTTGCCTCCTCTGTGTCTCACCTAACCAACACACAGTAAAATAAATTCTTTCCTGGTCAGGGCTCTCCTAGAGAGTGGCTGTCTTGGCAGGAATAAGCTGAACACAGGACAGACAAGAGCATCTGCCAGTATAAACAAGTTTCCTGTGAGAGGGACACCTGACCACAGGTCAAACACTTAGGCATTAGACTGTCTGCCAGAGTAAAGAAGTATCCTAAGAAAAGTACAATGTAAACATCCATCACCAAATCCTTTGAAGTCCCATCATAAAAGAGCTAAAGTCTCTATAAACTCTCTTGTGCGAGACCTCAAGAGCAAATTAGAAAGAAGAAACACACACACAAAATAGTCCTTAAAGCTAAAGTGAGCTTCTTACAGGCAGCATATAGTTTGATCTCATTTCATTATCCATTCAGCTACTTTATGTCCTTTGATTGGTGAATTTAGTCCATTTACATTCAAGGTTATTATGGATAGGTGAAGATACACTGCTGCCATTTTGTATTTTGTTTTCTAATTGTTTATGAGCTCTGACTTTGACTTTGGGTGGCAGAGTGCAGTAATGACATGGCTCAGGGAAAGAACAGGTGCTTTAGAGGCTCAGGCCCCAGAGTGTGGGGCAGAGAATCAATTTAGGTCATAGGAGCATCAGAGTGCAGCAGCAAGCCAGGCCCCAGGGAACACGACACCACACAATGGTGACTCCAAATCTTGGGATGGTGGAACATCATAGTAGCTCAGGCTCTGGTAGACAGGCTACAGTGGCGACAAGTACCCAGGAGTGGCAGGGCACAGCTATAGTTCATGCCCCAAGAGGCAGGTGCCACAAAGATGACTCCATTCCCCATGTGGACCACCTCAGCAGCTTAGATTGCAAGGAGTGATTCTAGTTCCTAGGGAGCCATCACACAACACAACTGCAGTTTTGGTTCCTGGGGAGCAGGGGCTGCACAGCTCATTTGAGGTTCTGGTTTCTGGGTAGCCACGGGGTACCATGACACTTCAGCCTCAGGAGGTGGGGCTGCACAGCATAGCCACAGCTACAGTTTCCAAAGAGGTGGGGCACTGTGTCAGCTCAGCCCCAGGAAGTGGAGCTGCATCACTTAGCCACAGTTCTGATTCCCAGCAAGGCACTGACTCCACTCATGCCCAGAAAGGCCAGACACAGCAGCAACTGGGACCCAGGAGGATGGAGCAGCTCTGTAGTAGTCTGGCCCCAGGGAGTGGGGTACAGCAGCAACTCAGCTTAAAAATGGTGCATCACTGTGCAACCCAGGCTCTGGGGCTATGGGGTACAGTGGCAGCAAGCCCCGGGAATGAAGGGCACAATGTTTTCTAAGGTCCCTGAAGTAGAGCACAGAGCAGCAGTGGCTCCAGTTCTAAGATGTCATGGCACCATAACGGCTCAGGCCATGGAGAAAGGGTGCAGCTGCAGCTCCCTCTTTGGGAAAAGCACCAGGAACATCTAGTCATTCATCTTTCTGTCATATCTCCATCCAGATATAGGATTCTTGGTTGAAAGAGTTTTTTTTTTTTTCTTCAGCATTTTGAACATATCAATTCACTGCCTTCTGGCCTCCAAAATTTCTGCTGCTGATGTTATTGGCATACCTTGTGATATGGTCAAGATGTCTGTCTCCTCTAAATCGCATGCTGTAAAAAGAATAAGAAGCAAGAAAAACATAAAATAAATCTCATGTTGTGACGTGATTCCCCATGTTGGAGGTGGGGCCTGGAGGGGGAGGTGATTGGATCATATGGGTACATTACTCATGAATGCTGTAGCACCATCCCCTTGGTGATAAGTGAGTTCTTACTCTGAGTTCACACAAGATCTAGTTGTTTAAAAGTCTGTGGCTCCTCCTCCTTCTGTGTCATGGGAGGGACTGAGTTGGAGGTAATTGAATAATGGAGGCAGTTATCCCCATGCTGTTCCCGTGATAGTGAATGAGTTCTCATGATATCTGATAGTTTTATAAGGGGCTTTCCCCCCTTTGCTTGGCACTTCTCCTTCCTGCTGTCATGTAAAGAAGAACGTGTTTGCTTCCCCTTCCATCAAAACTGTAAGTTTCCTGAGGCCTCCCAAGCCATGCGGAACTGTGAGTCAGTTAAACCTCTTTCCTTTAATAATTACCCAGTATTCAGGCAGTTCTTTATAGCAGCATGAGAACAGACTAATACACCCACCTTGAGTGGCCATCACCACCAGCATGAATATACACAGAGGGCGCACACAGTCCTGTGCTCATCAGCATCCCACCCCTGTGCTAACACCACAACTGGCATGAATGTGCACACAATTGCTGGCAGGGGCCTCCACCCTACCCCTACACCATACTACCATGACCACTTCTGTGAATGTCCACAGAGACGCTCGCAAACTGGCACCCGCTGGCACCATGCTGCAGCTGATGAGCATGGACCACACTGTGCTGTCACTGCCACTGCTGCTAGCACATGCAAATGAGGATGGATCCTGCTGCCACCACCCTACGAAGTGCTTTGGCTGGGACCTCCCATCATAGTATTGTGACCTGTGGTCTGGGGGCACCTCAGCCCCTCCAGCGCAGCAGGTTCCAAATGTCAAGGAGCCAGAGAACAAAGCTAGGGCCTGATGTAAGTCTCCCAGAGTTAGAGCATGCAGTCCAGGAGTCCTGAGGTGAGTCTTGGTCCCCTAAAATTTTCCAGTAACAAAGCCAGTCAACTCAACCCACCTTATGCCAAAATCAAACCCCTAAGGTCATCAAACAGGCATGTTGTCACTCATAGGTGGGAATTGAACAATGAGAACACTTGGACACAGGGTGGGGAACATCACACACTGGGGCCTGTGATGGGGTAGGGGGATGGGGGAGGGATAGTATTAAGATAAATACCTAATGTAAATAACGAATTAATGGGTACAGCAAACCAACATGGCACATGTATACATATGTAACAAACCTGCACGTTGTGCACATGTACCCTAGAACTTAAAGTATAATTTAAAAAAGAAAAAAATCTAAAAGACAACAACTTAAAAGACTGAAAGAACATCAGCCCACAAAGATGAGAAGGAACTAGTGCAAGAACTCTGACAACTCAAAAAGCCAGAGAGTATCTTCTTTCCTCCTAATGACTGCATTAGTTCTCGATCATGGTTTTTAACCAGGCTTAAATGACTGAAATGACAGAAATAGAATTCGGAATATGGATAGGAATGAAGATTATTCAGGAGAACGATGAAACTCCATCTCAGGAAGCCGAAGCTAAGATTTGCAATACAACAGTGCAGGAGTTGACAGGCAAAATGGCCATTATAGAAAAGAACATAACTCACTTCATAGAGCTGGCAAACACACTACAAGAATTTCATAATTCAATGCACGAAGGCTGCAGAAGATAGAATATTGCTGAACAGTGAGTGTTGCTGTCTGATTCTTGCTCTGGAAGCTTCGTCTCAGGGGTGTACCCTGCTGTGTGAGGTGTGAGGTGTTGGTCTGCACCTAGTGGGGGATGTCTCCCAGTTTGGCAGATCACGAGGTCAGGAGATCAAGACCATCCTGGTTAACACGGTGAAACCCCGTCTCTACTAAAAATACAAAAAAATTAGCCGGGCATGGTGGCTGGCGCCTGTAGTCCCAGCTACTCAGGAGGCTGAGGCGGGAGAATGGCCTGAACCTAGGAGGCTGAGCTTGTAGTGAGCCTAGATCTCGCCACTGCACTCCAGCCTGGGCCACAGAGCGAGACTGTCTCAAAAAAAAAATGAAATAAAATAAAAAAGAAAAAGAAAAAGATATACTTAGAAAACCTGGATGATTAGAATTTTTAAAAACAAATGTTAGTCTTTTCCTCCAGTATCTATTAAAGTGTTTTTCAGTGTCAACAGTAAAGTTTTATACCTTGATTCATATATACTGCACTAGTTTACTGTTACCATTAATCTTTTTTCTTGCTAATCAGAACTTATTCTTATCATTGCTATATAAAATAACCTGTTAGTATCAACCATGCGAGTGTATGTGTGTTACTAAAAAGAGTGTCATAAAATACTGTTCTGAGAGGTTTCTAATTTTGTTCCTGATTTCAGAAGCATACCACATAAAGTTTAAGCAAGCTCATCTCTAAGAGATGCATAATTTGTGGATAATGGTTTTCTTATTTGGGATTGTGTGTACTTCAGATATTATGTAATACTGAACAGCTTACTTGCTTTTTCTGTTTTTTCCCCCAGAGATAAACTCTGAGGATCACAAATATTATTCTTTTATGTTAATAATAGATTCCATTTTCTAGTATTTGTTACATTTTACAGCTTTATACACCAAGCTGTTTATATATTTTTGTGGCAGCTCTAAAAGGCACACTTGTAACATGACAGTCCAAATTTTTCCCTTTATAAACTTTATATTACAAAATTTTCCAACACATAAAGAGCAAGTAGTCAATAAGCACGTCCATAATCTAGAAGTAGATATTCTTAACATTTTGCCATACTTGCCATTTCTAATTTTTTTTTTTTTGAGACTGGAATCTCACTCTGTTGCCCAGGCTGGAGTGCAGTGGCCGGATCTCAACTCACTGCAAGCTCTGCCTCCCAGGTTTACGCCATTTTCCTGCCTCAGCCTCCCGAGCAGCCAGGACTACAGGCGCCCGCCACCTCACCCGGCTAGTTTTTTGTATTTTTTTTAGTAGAGACGGGGTTTCACCGTGTTAGCCAGGATGGTCTTGATTCTAATTATTTTTTTAAAAGAACTTACAAACGGGCGGGGTGGGTAGGTCACGCCTGTATACCCAGCACTTTGGGAGGCCGAGGCAGGCGGATCACTTGAGGTCTGTTGTTCGAGACCAGCCTGGCTAACATGGTGAAACCCCGTCTCTACTAAAAATACAAAAATCAGCTAGGCATGGTGGCGCGCACCTGTAGTGCCAGCTACTTGGGAGGCTGAGGCAGGGGAATCGCTCGAACCCGGGAGGCGGAGCTTGCAGTGAGCCGAGATCGCGCCACTGCACTCCAGCCTGGCGACAGAGCGAGACTCCGTCTCAAAAAAAAATAAAAACCAAAAACAAGCATAATACAATCCTAAACACTTAAATATACATCTCTTTATGAATAAGCAAGATTACCTACATAATCCTAATGTTGCCACAATTCTAATTTCCAGTCCGTATACAAATTTTCCAATTGTTTTCAAACGTCTTCCGCAGCTCTCGCTTTCTGCAACCACACGCTGCATTTGCTGTTATGTCCTCAAGTCTAACCCACAACCTCTGGGGCTCTGACAGAACCCGGGCTCCAGTTATCAGGACCGTCCATGTTATTTCTCCGTAAATCTCGGGGGGAAAACAAAAACAAAAGACACCGAGAGCTGGCGCCGTACTTCCCGTCAAACTTAGGTTAGGGGTTACCGCGCAGCATGCTGGGAACGGATATCCGGCGTTTTCGTCTGCGCATGTGCAGTCGCCTCGCTTTCCGGCTTCCACCTCTCCTTGTTTGCGGGTGCAGAGGGTTCGCATCTCAGGTGAGAGCGCCGGTCCCCCGCACCGATTGCGGACCTGCAGGCAGGGATGGGCTAGTGTCCAGGGGGCGGGAACGCGACGTCCGGGAACTCCCCAAAAGCTGGCCCTCCGCTCCCTGTGCCCGGGGCGGCCCGGGACCCCAGCCTGAGAAGGGCCGGTGGGGGAGGGCTCCGGGGACTTTAGGTGGGGCTGGGTCCTTGTTGGATGATGCTCGGTGCGGGCCGAGGTGTGGGTGCCAGAATGCAGCCAGGCGTCGGAAAACGAGGCGCTGGCTGCAGGAGGAAAATGCATTTATTGTATTGACCCTGAACCTGCCACAAAGCGCATATGGTCCGTGGGTCTGCGGTGACAGCCCGAGCCTAGGAGCTAGAAGGACCTGGTGAACTTTGGCTTTGTCACTGGAGCGTTTGAAAATGAGGATATTAGTAAAAACTGCTTTGTGTCGTTCAGAGATAAGCCATCAGCCGTAAAGCATTTAGCTCAGCGCTAGTTACTAAGCAGCATGTAAATGTTGATTCCCGTTATATTTGGAAGACACTTCGTTCTTTCCATGTAGTATTTCATTTAATTCTCACAACCACACTATTTATATCATTAAAAATGAAGGAGGGGTGAAATGGCAGAGCCAGGCTCACAAAGGATGAGGGAGCTAGGATGTCAACACATATACACTTTACTCCTCGAATCAGGCTGTTAGTGATGACCCACCTACCTAACCCAGCATTGCAGCCTTCACAGCACTAGGTGAGTGACTTGTCCCCAAAACCCCAGGACAATGATTGCGAGGTCAGCGTGGACAGAATCCTACTATGTGGCAAGTGTATTTATTATGGTGTTTCTGGGATGTCTCCAGAGCCTCTGGGTTAGACTGAGGCTTCTGCCACCTCCTGTGCGGTCCCTGCTGTCTGTGTCTTTAGAAGTCAGTCTGATATTCTAGGGCAGTGAAGATGAGTCACATATGTAATTTTAAATGCTAAATTAGTAGCTACATGAAAATCTAAAACGTGAAATTAATTTTAAGAACATACTGTGGTTTTCTCAATGTATCCAAAATGTTATTTGGACATGTGGCCCTAGCCACATTTCAAGTGCTCAGTAGTTGATGTGATTGGAGGCTGTAGTCATGGATAGCAGGGTTGTAATGAATGCCAAGAGAATCCAGTTTAAGGCCTTATAGGTCAGTTATTCAGGAGGATTTTGCTCCCCAGGGAACTTTGGAAATGTCAGGAGACTTTTTGCCGGGGGGTAGCGGGGGACTGAGTTTCGCTCTCCGGCCCAGGCTGGAGTGCAGTGGTGTGATCTCAGCTCACAGCAACCTCCATCTCCCGGGTTCAAGTGATTCTCCTGCCCCAGCCTCCCAGCTTGTAATCTCAGCTGGAATTACAAGCATGCACCACCATGCCCAGCTAATTTTTTTGTATTTTTAGTAGAGGTGGGGTTTCACCATGTTGGCCAGGCTTGTCTTGAACTCCTGAACCCAGGTGAACCACCCGCCTTGGCCTCCCATAGTGCTGGGATTACAGGCGTGAGCCACCACGCCCAGCCTGGAGACATTTTTGATTGTCACAACAGGGAGAAGGGGTGTCCTAATGTCTAGTGCATGTTTAGAAATGCTCCTAAACATCCTAAAATGCACAGGACCGCTCCTTATGTCAGAGAATTATCCAGCCCAAAATGTAAGTTGTGCTGAGGTGAAGAACACTGCTTTCCATGAAAGTTTCAACTAAAATGAATTCGTTACCCAGGCCTCAGCCCCAGCTTCTCTGGAACAAAGCAGTTCTTTATGTTGCAGGAAGGAGGGAGCCCCAGGAACAGGAGTCCCACCAAAGAACTGCCCTCTGACAGAACAGAGACCTCATCACAAGGGCTTCCGAACAGATGCAGAAGAACCCAGAGAGGAGCAGGTCTTGATTTGCCCAACCGGCAGCAGTTCTTTATCCCCTTGCCCAGAAAGCTCCAGACTTGGTGATGTCGCCACATCCAGAAGCCATCACAGATTGCGTGACACTGAATACTGTGGGCCAACTTGCAGAAGGTGGTAAGCTGGGGTTGGGAGGGATGGGTTACTGTCAGACTGCACAGGAAAAGCCACATTATTGGAGGGCTTTTCTCCATGGTCTGCAAGGAAGGCATAACCAGCCAGGGCTGAGGAAATTCTGTCTCTAATCCTCCTCCTACAGCCCCCATTTTCTTCATTCTAGCCTCACTCTTTCCAGATTCTGAGTCTGTTTCACACAACATCTATCACATGTAGCATCTAGAGATTTTCTAAGGTTACTGAACCTGTAGAATCACAAAAATGATAATACAGGAAAGGATTTCTATTTCTGACTCTTTTAAAACCTTGAGAAGTGTTGAACCTGGGATCAACAGTTTGTCCATGGTCACTCAGGACAGAGCTTGGAGCAAAGCACAGTGCTGTTTGCTCTGTCACAGGTGAGTCACCAGAAGTGTCTTATCGAAAGTCTTTTTGAGAAACTATAAGTTAGAACAGAAAGATTTTAAAATAGTCTGTCTTTCAGCATCTCCTTTTTTTCAGTTTTGTGTTTTCTATTGGTGTAAATAATATTAACAGAATATTAATGTTAATTCTGTTTTAGTTTTTTGTCAAAGAAGACATACGTTTTAAATAAATCAATAGGAAAATAATCTACAATCACCTGGTGAAAAACAGCAAGGGGCCAGGCGTCATGGCTCACCCCTGCAATCCCAGCATTTTGGGAGGCCAAGGTGGGCAGGCTGCTTTAGGTCAGGAGTTCGAGACCAGCCTAAGCTACATGGCAAAACCCCGTCTCTACAAAAAATACAAAAATTAGCCGGGCGTATTGGTGGGTGCCTTTGGTCCCAGCCACTCAGGAGGCTGAGATGGGAGAATCGCGTGAACCCGGGTGGCGGAAGTTGCAGTGAGCTGAGATCACACCACTGCACTCCAGCCTGGGCAACAGAGCCAGATCCTGTCTCAAAAAAAAAAGAAAAAAAAAAGAAAAATCAGCAAGGGTTCATCCACATGATCATATTAAAGATGCACATATTCAGGAGGTGCTTTCTCTGTAGTGCTTCCTGTTCCTTCTCAAGGGTCAAAGGAACATGTTTTGTAGAGAGGTCTTTTTCCACAGCTCGTGTGATGACATTGGTAGGCAGGTAAGATAGAGGCTGCCCAGATATCTCATGACTCCTTCCTCACCCCCAGGTTATCCTTTACGGTTCTCCACACTCTTTCAGGAGCAGCAGAAAATGAACATATCTCAGGTGAGTTATTTGCTAACACCTTTTTCATCATGGAATTCATAGATGTTTAAGGGTCCACATATTAATATGGAAATGTAGAAATGGATCAAAATCATTCCAGGAATGTATAGAAAAGCAGGGCAGTAGGACAGCAGAATTGGCACGTGGAAAGATGCAGGTCTCCTGATGTTACAGATTTTCCAAAATGGAACTGCCGTTTTCATTCTTTCTGATAGCCATGGCAGAGAGTCAGACAGACAATATTTGTTTACAGATTTGCATTGATGAGAAGCTTAAACCAGGCTGATTCCTCATGGAATCTAAAGTTATCAAAGTCAGGAAAAATGTCTTTGTTGGTCTTCACATAAGTGTCAGTGCAAATCTTTCTAATAACAGCCTTGAAATAAATGCAGTATATTGCTTCTGCTTTTCCCTCAGTGGAAGTAGAGGGCTTAGTGCCAAACTCGGGCTTTTATTAATACAGTTTTTCAGTTTTTTTATTAATACAGTTTTTCAGGTAACAGAAACAGAGGTTCAGGTAGACAGATTGTCAAAGAAAGGACAGATTGATGGTGTAGGCTCTGTTGATCAGAGGTGGAGAGTTTAAAAGGATTTTGTCCTGAACAATGGGTAAGGTTTTCATTGTTGCAGTACAGGAGATTACTGCATTTTGAGAGTGGGCTAAACAAGGCATGCAAGGTCCAGTAATAATTTTTGCCCATTGCAATTTGGACTTCCTCTTAGGGAATAATAAGAGAGGGGAGGGAGATAAAGGTTAGAGCCAGACTAGGGGTATTAGTTTGCTAGGGCTGCCATAATAAAGAATCACAGACTGGGTAGATTAAACAGCAATTTATTTTCCCACCATTCTGGAGGCCAGAAGTCTGAGATCAAGATGTCAACAGGGGCTGGGGGCAGTGGCTCACGCCTGTAATCCCAGCACTTTGGGAGGCCAAGGTGAGCCGATCACTTGAAGTCAGGAGTTCAAGACCAGCCTGGCCAACATGGTGAAACCCTGTCTCTACTAAAAATATAAAAGTTAGCTGGGTGTAGTGGCAGGCGCCTGTAATCCCAGCTACTCGGGAGGCTGAGGCAGGAGAATTGCTTGAACCTGGGAGGCGGAGGTTGCAGTGAGCTGAGATCGTGCTACTGTACTCCAGCCTGGGCGACAAAGCGAGACTCGTCTCAAAAAAGGAAAAAAAGATGTCAACAGGTTTGGTTCCTTCTGAGAGCTGTGAGGGAAGGACCTTGTTCCATGGCTTAGATGTCTGTCCTCACGTCATCTTTCTCTGTATGAATCTATGTCCAAATTTCCTTTTACTGTAAGGAATTGAGAAATTGTTCAAACATAGAAAGATACAAAGAAATAATATAATTAATATGTTCCCACCTTCCCAAATTACCAACTATATATATTGTGTTAATTTTTTCTCTTTTATATACTCTTTTTTCCTTTTAAAAACTTAGTTCTTTAACTGAGATGCAGTTTTAACACCAGTAAAGTGTACTCTGAAGTGTATAACTGGATGAATTTTTACATATGTAAATTAATGTAAGTTAATACCCAGATTAAGATAACACCACTGCTCCCCTCTACAGGGCAGCCACTATTCTGACCTTGTATGTTAGGGAAAAAAGATAAATTCGTTTTTGAATATCGTACCAATAGAATCATACAAAATGTATTCTTTTACAGTTTTCAAGGGAATGTTTTGCTCCGTATCTTAGTATTTCCCTTTTATTGCTGGGCTGTATTTCATTGTATGAATAGACCATAATTTATTTCCTCATTCTGCTCTTAGTCCAATTTTTCATTTGTTTTTCCTGTTTGAGGCTATCAGGAATAAGGCTGCTGTGAATATTCTTTTGTGTCTTTTGGTATGTCCTCATTGTTTTTGGGATATACCTAGAAATGGAATTGCTGGTTCATAAATAAATATAAGTTCGGCTTTAATACATACTGCAAGTAGCTTGCCTAAGTGGTTGAATCACTTTGCATTCTCACTAGCATTCTGGCTGTACCAGATTCTGAGCAACACTTGTTACTATCAATCTTTTTGTTTTTAGCCATTTTGGTGGCTGTATAGTGTAGTATCTCATCAAAATTTATAATTTGCTTTTCTATGGTACATACTAATGTTGGGCACCATTGTGTTTTGACCATTTAGACATCCTTTCCTTTTATGTAATATGTAAAGTACCTATTCAACTCTGTTTTAATTGGGTTATTTGCTTTTTTTTAAGTAGGAATTATTTCAGTATTTTCAGTAAATGTTTTTTTGCTATGTGTGCGTTACTAATGTTCTTGGATTCTGTGATGTCCCTATTCATTTTTTAAATAATATCTTTGACAACAAAGTTTTTACATTTAATAAAGGTCAGAATCGTCTTTTCTTTAATGGCAGTTCCTTGTGTATCATATTTGAAAGTTCTTTCCCTACTCTAAAATCATACAGATATTCTCCTATATTGTTACTACGTATTTGTTTATTTTAGCTTGATCCACATAGAGTTAGCTTTTGTGTTTGGTATAACGTGAGTGTCAAGGTTCATATTACCGTATGGATATCCAGTTGCTCTAGCACCATTTGTTAGAAAGACCATCCTCTGTCAACTGAATTGCAGCTGTGTCTTTTGTCAGTCAAGTGACTTGTATGCGGGTCTGATGTAGACTGTATGTTTTCTTCCTGTGGTCCAATTATGTTATCTTTTTGCTGGTACTTCGCTGTCTTAATTACTGTTGCTTTATAGTAAGTCATGAATTTTAGTGAATTTATTTACTGTTTTAGGCCCTTTTCATGTTCATGGAAGTTTTATCAGTTTTCACAGAAAATCCTGATGGAAAGTTTTTCAGAGTAGAGGTGAAGTCTTTCACCTCTTTTATTAGATTTTTTCCTAGGTATTTGATCTATTTTGATAATAGCATAAATGATACTGCATTTTAAATGTCATTTTCCAGTTTATTGTTGGTTTATTAAAATATGATGGATTTTTTAGTATTGATCTTATACCTAGGCATTTTATAAAATTCACTCATTCTAATAGCTTATCTGTGGATTCTTTTGGATTTTAAATATGCAAAAATTTTTTTTGCAAAAAAGACAATTTCTTCCTTTACAGTTTTTATATCTTTAATTTCTTTTTAGCCTTACTGCTAGGACTTCCAGTAAAATGTATAGTACAAATGGTGATAACAGAAATCCTTGTCTTATACCTCACCTGAGGGGTACTCAGTATTTCACCATTGAGTCGTATTTTAACTACATGTTTTTTGTATATGTCCTTAATTAAAATAAGGAAGTTCCCTCTCTATTTTCAGTTTCCTGAGTTGTTTTTTTTTTTATCATGCATATTTTGTCAGATGGCTGTTCTTGCATCTAGTGAGATAATCATATAATTTTATTCCTTTAGTCTGTTAAAGAGGTGAATTATATTGATAGATTTATCAATGTTTAACCAACCTTGCATTCCTGGGATAATTCCCACATGTGCTATCACTTTAATTTATTTCTGGATTCAATTTGTTAATATTTCAATTAATATTTTTGTGTCTACATTAATGGAAAGATACTGGCTTGCAGTTTTTCTGTCATATAATGTCAGGTTTTGGCGTCAACATTATATTCTCAAAAAATGAGTTTGGAAACAGTTACTCATTTTCTGTTCTCTGAACAAGTTTAAGATTGCTGTTATTTCATCCTTAAATGTTTGGAAAAATATACCTGAGAGGTAGTCTAGCCTTGGAGTTTTTCTTGTGCCTGGTTTTTGCTCATGAACTCAGTTTCTTTAATAGGATATAGAAAATCCAAATCATCCTACTTATTCTAGTGTCCTTTATTTTTAACAGCTTTATGGAGATACAATTCACATACCATATAATTTACACTTTTAAAGTGTACAGTTTTGTGGTTTTTAGTATATTTATAAAGTTGTGCAGTCATTGCCACAATTGTAGAATGTTTTCATCACTTCAAAAAGAAATTTCTTATCATTTAGCTATCATCCCCCATCCTGACATACACAATCTCAGCCCTAAACAACAACTTATCTATGTTCTATTTCTATATGTTTGGCTGTTCTAGACATTTCTAATAAGCGAAGTCACATAATATGTGATCTTTGTGGCTATTTCTATTTTTCTTTTTTTTTTTTTGAAACTGAGTTTTGCTCTTGTCACCCAGCCTAGAGTGCAATGGCACAATCTCGGCTCACTGCAACATCCGCCACCCAGGTTCAAGCAGTTCTGCCTCAGCCTCCCAAATAGCTGGGATTACAGGCACCCACCGTCATGCCTGGCTAATTTTTCTTTTTTTTTTTTTTTTTTTTTTTAGTAGAGACGGGGTATCACCATGTTGGCCAGGCTGGCCTCTGTCTCTTATACACATCTAGATGTGTATAAGAGACAGACTCTGAAGTGTATAACTGGATGAATTTTTACATATGTAAATTAATGTAAGTTAATACCCAGATTAAGATAACACCACTGCTCCCCTCTACAGGG
>NW_012101599.1:321383-358215 GCF_000951045.1 Mandrillus leucophaeus
CGGGGTATCACCATGTTGGCCAGGCTGGTCTGGAGCTCCTGACCTCAGGTGATCCGCCCACCTCAGCCTCCCAAAGTGCTGGGATTACAGGTGTCAGCCACCACACCTGGCCCTTTATGACTATCCCTTTTACTTGGTATACTGTTTTCAAGGTTCATCTATGTCATACATATCAGTACATCATTCCTTTTTATGACTGAATAATATTCTATTGTGTGGATATACCATGTTGTTTATTCATTCAACTGATGAGCATTTGGATTGTTTCTCCCTTTTGACTGTTAGGATTAGTGCTGCTATTATCATTCATGCACAAGTTTTTGTTTGGACACCTGTTTTCTCTTGGGACTAAACCTTAGGAAAGGAACTTCTGACTCACATGGTAACTCTTGATTTATCATTTTTGGTAACTGCCAAACTGTTTTCCACAGTGGCTGCACCATTTTACATTCCCACCAGCAGTGTATTAGGGTTCCACTTTCTCCACATCATTACAACCACTTAAATTATGGACATCCTAGTGGGTGTGAGGTGGTGTGTCATTTGAATGATTTGCATTTCCTTGATTAATGATATTCAACATCGTTTCACGTGCTTATTGGCTATTTGCTTATCGTCTTTGGAGAAATGTCTATCCAAATCCTTTGCCCATTTTGGATTATGTTTTTTGTTCAGTTATAAGAGTTCTTTATGTATTCTGGCTACTAGATATTAAATGTAGCATTTGTGAATATTTTCTCCTATTCTGTGGGTTCTTTTCACTATCTTGATGGTATCCTTTGCACAAAAGTTTAATTGTGATGAAGTCTAATTTTTATTCTTTGGTATCATATCCAGGAAGCCATTGCCAAATCCAAGGTCATAAAGGTTTACTCCTGATTTCATCTAAGAGTCACGCAGTTAAACTCTTATATTTAGGTCTTTGATCCCTTTTAAGGCCTTTTTTTTTTTTTTTTTTCTTTTCTACCATCCCTTATGGTAGTTTATTTTTTAAATTTTTTGAGATTGAGTTTTTTTTTGAGACAGAGTCTTGGTCTGTTGCCCCGGCCGGAGTCCAGTGGCATGATCTTGGCTCACTGCAACGTCTACCTCCCAGGTTCAAGTGATTCTCCCACCTCAGCCTCCCAAATAGCTGAAATTATAGGTGTGCACCACAACACCTGGGTAATTTTTATATTTTTTTAGTAGAGACAGAGTTTCACCATGTTGACCAGGCTGGTCATGAACTCCTAATCTCAAGTGATCTGCCTGCCTCAGCCTCCCGAAGTGCTGGGATTACAGGTGTGAGGGACCACACCTGGCTATTTTGAGGCAATTTTAAAATACGGTATAAGGTAGGAGTCCAACTTCATTCTTTTGATGAGATTCAATTATCCCAGCATCATCTGTTGAAAACTATTTTTTTCCTAATAAATGATCAATGTATGGGTTTATTTCTGGGCTCTCAGTGCTATTCTGTGGATCTGTATATCTGTATTTATGCCAGTACCACACTCTCTTGATTACTGTTGCTTTATAATAAGTCTTTAAATCAGGAAATGTAATCCCTCCAATTTTTTTTCTTTTTTTTTTCTAGATTGTTTTGACTATTCAGGGTCCCTTGCAATTTCATATAAATTGTAGGTTCAACATTTCTGCAGAAAGTTCATTAGGATTTTGATACAGATTTCACTGAATCTGTAGATCACTTTAGGGAGTATTGTCATCTTAACAATATTACATTTTCCAATTCATGAACACAAGGTGTCTTGCCATTTATTTGGGTCTTCTGATTTCTTTTAGCAATGTTTTCTAGTTGTTCGCGTATAAGTCATGTACCTTCTTGGTTAAATTTATTCCTATTTTATTATTTTTTGTTCTGTTATAAATGGAATTATTTTCTTTTTTATTATTCATTGCTAGTATTTAGAGAGATAAATGATTCTTGTGTGTTCATCTTGTATCCTACAATTTTGCTGAATTCATTTATTGGTTCTAGTAGTTTTTTGTGGATTCCTTAGTCTCATCCATATGTTAGATCTCATGGTCTATGAGAATAGAGATAGTTTTACTTTTTTTCTTTCCAATTTGGATGCAGTTTTTTAAATTTGTCTCACCTATTTCCTCTAGCTAGAACTTCCAGTATAATGAATAGAAATGATGAAAGCTGGCATCCCTGTCTTATTCCTGATATTTGGAAGAAACCTTCCTGTTTTTTAGCCTAGTGTATTATGTTAGCTATAGTTTTTCAGAAGTGCTTTCTATTGTGTAGCAGCAGTTCTGTTCTAGTCCTACTATGTTAAATGTTTGGTTTTTTATCATATTTTTGTCAAATGCTTTTTCTGCATCAGTTGAGATGATCATGTGATTTGTTTTCTTTATTTTATTATTGTGATATATTACACTGATTTATTTTCTTATGGTGAGCCACCTTGCATTCCTAGAAATAAATTGTACTTGGTCATGGTGTATAGTACTTTTTATTTGTTGCAAGATTTGGTTTGCTAGTATTTTGTTGAAAACTTCTGCACACATATTCAGAAGGAATATTGATCATAGTTTTTGGGTGATTTCTTTATCTGGCTTTGGTTCAGGTAACTCATAGAATGAGGAAATGTTCACTCGTCTTCTATTTTTGGAAGAATTAGAGAAGGATTGGTATTAGTTTTTCTTCAAATGTTTGGTAGACTTCACCAAACATTTAAAGACTGACAGTTGGTCTTGAACCTTTCTTTGTTGGGAGGATTTGGATTACTGATTCAGCCTTATATCAGTCTGTTCAGATGTTCTGTTTCTTTTTTAGTTCATTTTGGTGGTTTGTGTGTTTCTAGGAATTTGTCCACTTCATCTAGGTTATGTAATTTGTTGCTGTACAGTTCACTGTATTCTTTTATGGTCTTTTTTATTTTTGTAAGGTTAGTAGTAAGGTCCCCACCTCATTTAGTTCCTTAAAGTGTACAATTAGCATATTGATTTGGGATCATTTTTAATATAGGTGTTACTGCTATAAATTTCACGCTTAGCACTGCTTTAGCTGCAGCTCATGCATTTTGGTATTTTGTGTATTCATTGTGAGTAATCTCAATGTATTTTCTAGTTTCTGGGTTTGGGGTTTTTTGTTTTGTTTTGTCTTGTTTTGTTTTTTTGAGACGGAGTCTCGCTCTGTCACCCAGGCTGGAGTGCAGTGGTGCCATCTCAGCTCACTGCAGCCTCCGCCTCCCGGGTTCAAGCAATTCTCCTGCCTCAGACACCCGAGTAGCTGGGCTTATGGGCATGCACCACCATACCTGGCTAATTTTTCTATTTTTAGTAGAGACACGGTTTCACCATGTTGGCTAGGCTGGTCACAAACTCCTGACCTCAAGTGATCTGCCTGCCTCAGCCTCCCAAAGTGCTGGAATTATAGGCATGAGCCACCGTGCCCGATCTAATTTCTCTTTTGATTTTTCCTTTCATCCTGTAACAAGGTGAAAATAATCCTATGTGTATGGCCCCCAGGGACTTCACACACTCAGACTAGTATACATTTACCTTTAGCAAATGAGCACATCCTGATTCTCCCTGCAGGTGCCTATCTCTCTCCTAATAGTTTGAAAAAAAAGATGATAATTTTCTGTTTGCCCAGGTATGTTCTTCTAAGGACGTTAGTGTTGCTTTTATCAGCTTTCTACATCTCGAAGCTAAGATCTAAAGCTACGCTGTATGATTGTAATTTTTTGTAATTTAGTGAGATAGACTGTCTTTTTTTTTTTTTGATGTGCAAAGGACACCAGAGAACTATTTTATGCAGAGGTTATCCTGTATATGTCATTCACGTTGGTTAATTATGTCTTTTCAATCTTCTGTATCAGTGGTCAGAAAACTTTTCCTGTAAATGTCAGATAGTAGGCTTTGTGAGAGATACAGTCTCTGTTGCATCTGCCAGACTCTGCAGCTGTAGTGTTAAGCAGCCATCAATAATGCATAAACAAATGAATGTGGCTGTGTTCCAAGAAAACTTTATTTACAAAAAAAAATTGGTAGTGGTGGTATTTTTCATTTACCAAAAAAAAAACCAAAAAAAACAGTAGTGGTGAGCTGAGCTGGATTTGACCTTTGTGCTGTAGTTCACTGACTTCTGTTCTATATCCCTGTTGGTTTTTCTTAATCTGCTTTTCTATGAGTTACTGGGAGAGTTACATTAAAATCACTAATTAAAATTGTAGATTGGTATCTCATTTCTGTCATCTTTTGTTTATATACGGTCAGTTCTCATTATTCTCAGTAGTAATGTTCCAAAAAGTCACGACAAACACTGAACTAATAAATACTGAACCATTGCTCTGAGGAGAAATACAGGGGTAAGCCTCTGGTCACATTTTTATCAACCAGTCAGGACATAATCTTTTTGTATGTCTTTCTGCATAAAGACACCTTATTTAATATTGTTGATTTATAAAGATCAAACTAATGGCCAACACCATACCTAATGCCTGAATGAATCGTATCTAACATAGATGTTTTCTCCATGAGACATATCACAGGCTTCTTGCACATAGGCACACTAGACAGCACGTAACTGCTATACATATGGGCCACTTAAAAAGTGAAATCATTGGCCGGGCGCGGTGGCTCACATCTGTAATCGCAGCACTTTGGGGGGCTGAGGCGGGCGGATCACAACGTCAGGAGATCAAGACCATCCTGGCCAACATGGTGAAACCCCATCTCTACTAAAAATTTAAAAAATTACCTGGGCAGGGTGGCACATGCCTGTAGTCCCAGCTACACAGGAGGCTGAGGCAGGAGAATTTCTTGAACCTGGCAGGCGGAGGTTGCAGTGAGCCAAGATCGCATCACCGCACTCCAGCCTGGCAACAGAGTGAGACTCCATCTCAAAAAAAAAAAGAAGTGAAATTGTCAAGAAAAAGCACAAAAATGCAGTAAATATGGCACTAAATAGACTGAGAAATGGACATTTATTTACATTATCAGAGCTGAAACAAGAAAGCAGAAGATCACCTTGTTCAGCCTCATCTGGGAACATGTATGTCAGGCAATTCAAATTTTTTACCTTCCTGTACATGTCCACAAATGACTGCAAAATAACTGCAAGCGTTGATTTTGAGGTTGCAAATAATTTTAGTATGTGAATTTACAAATATGTAATCTGCGAATAATGAGAAATGCTATTTGGAAGCTATGTTTGCCAGGTGCATAGCAATTTTGATTTGTTGTATCTTCTATTGAAAGGACTGTTTTATCATTACAAATTGTTACTCAGTTTTGTTGTTGTTGTTGTTGTTTTGAGACAAGAATCTCAATCTGTCACCCAGGCTAGAGTGCAGTGGAGCAATCTCAGCCCTCTGCAACCTCCACCTCCCACGTCCAAATGATTCTCCTGCCTCAGCCTCCTGACTAGCTGGGATTACAGGCACTCACCACCATGCCCGGCTAACTTTTGTATTTTTAATAGAGATAGGGTTTCACTGTGTTGGTCAGGCTGGTCTCGAACTCCTGACCTCATGATCCACCTGCTTCGGCCTCCCAAAGTGCTAGGATTATAGGCATGAGTCACCACACCCGGCCCATTACTCATTTTTTATACCTCTTTCTTACCTTAAAATCTGTGTATGATAATAATGCAGTCATGTCAACTATCTTTCGGTTTTGATTATATGGTATATCTTTTTCCATCCTTTTACTTCCAATCTACGTAATTCCTATATATATAAAATATGTTTCCTTTGTTGTTGTATTATACTTTCTTTATCTTTCCTCTAATATGATTATTTAGTCCAGAGGTTGGTAATTTTTTTTCTATAAAGGCAAGTAATAAATATTTTCAGTTTTGACAATCATAAGGTCTCTGATGGAATTTCTCAGTGCTATTTCAGCACAAAAACAGCCATAAACAATGCAACATGATTGGGTGTGCCTGTGTGCCAACTGACTTTAAAAAGTGGCAAGTGGCCAGGTATAGTGACTCACACTTATAATCCCAGAGCTTTTGGAGGCCAAGGTGGGAGGATCACTTGAGGCCAGGAGTTCAAGATTAGCCTAGGCAACATAGCAAGACCCTGTCTCTACCACACATGCACAAAAAACTGGCAAGCCAGATTTGGCCCAAAGGCCATAATTTGCTGACTCCTGCCCTGATGTGTGCCCAGGGTAGTCTGTTGGGATGGAATAAAAATTGTAGGAAGTTTATTTACATTTTTTGGCTACAAAAATAAGAATTAAAACAAAAGCTTTACTAATATATCTATTTATAGTGTATGTTTATAACTCATAAATATATACAGATCATTTATAAACATTTTCTTTGAGACATGGTCTTGCTCTGTCACCAAGGCTGGTATACAGTGGTGTGATCATGGCTCACTGCAGCTTCAGCCTCCTGGGTTCAAGCAATCCTCCTGCCTCAGCCTCCCAGGTAGCTGGGACTACAGGCACATACCACCATACCTGGCTAATTTTTTAAGTTTTTTGTAGAGACAGGGCCTTGTTGTGTTGCCCAGTCTGGTCTTGAACTCCTGGGCTCAAGCAGTCCTCCCACCTTGGCCTCCCAAAGTGCTGGGATTTCAGGCATGAGCCACTGCACCTCTCCTATAAAAACTTTTACCAGTGTAATACCTTCAAAGTATAAGATAAAATTAGATTCAAAATAGGCATCCTTTATATTCGTTCAAGCTTTTTAGAGTTAAACATGGTAAGAATTGTTTTCATGGGTATTTTCTACGTCATCTAATTCTGAACCCTTGAGATTGAATAGAAATGTACTGTTACAGGCGTCAGTGTCATTCGAGGACGTGACTATAGAATTCACCCAGGAGGAGTGGCAGCAAATGGCCCCTGTTCAGAAGAATCTGTACAGAGATGTGATGCTGGAGAACTACAGCAACCTCGTCTCAGTGGGTAAGCATGTAAACATAAGTTACCCTTGTAACTCCATATAGAAGGTATTTCTTTTTTAAGTGCCAATACATGTGAACAATATACTTAGAGTTTAATGTTATTTAGGCTTTTCATTCAGGATTCCAAAGTAACTATGCCCTGTCGAGGACCAGAAAGAATATGTTGTCAACTCCCAGTGATAAATGCAAAGGAGCACTTTCAGGATACTGCTTCTGAAGCTGTATTTTCTTCCACTTTTGGAGACTAAAATCTCATATATCTGGTCTAAGTCCTCTGTTGTTCCTTATTTACAGGGTACTGCCATTTCAAACCAGAGGTGATCTTCAAGTTGGAGCAAGGAGAAGAGCCTTGGTTCTCAGAGGAAGAATTCTCAAACCAGAGTCACCCAAGTGAGTTACTGAGCAGTAGTAGACATAATTCTGTAGGAGTGGTTAGACTCCAGGTCACTTTAGGGGTGAATACCTGAATATCGCAAGACTTTTCTTAGAAAGTCTAAAGGCACAAAAAGCAGCAGTTAAAAGAAAATGATTAATAAAGTTGATTCCATTAAAAGTAAGAAATTTGTTGATAAAATATATTATTCAATAGTGAAAAGACAAGCCACCAACTACTATAATATGTATGTAGTGCAAATAACTTAGAAATGATATGCTTCCTGAAAATGTAAAGAAATTCTGCAAGTCATTGTGGGAAAAGATGGGCAACCCAATTGAAAAATGGCCAAAAACATTGAACAAGAACTTTTAATATGGCCAGTAAATCTTAGAAAATGTGTTCAATCTCGTTAGTTTTCATGGAGCACAAAATAATATATGAAATGAGATATGAGGTGAAATAACAGATACAAAGCAAGTTTACACATACGGCAATGCCAAGTCTTGGTGAGTATATAGAATGTTAGACACCCTCCATTGACTGAAAATATAAACTGGTAAAACCACTGTGATATCAGGAGGATGTTTTCTTCTTCTTTTTCTTTTTTTTTTTTTTTCGAGACGGAGTCTTGCTCTGTTGCCCAGGCTGGAGTGCGGTGGCACAATCTCAGCTCACTGCAAGCTCCACCACCCAGGTTTATGCCATTCTCCTGCCTCAGCCTCCCAAGTAGCTGGCACTATAGGCACCTGCCACCATGCCCAGCTAATTTTTTGTATTTTTAATAGAGACGGGGTTTCACCATGTTAGCCAGGATGGTCTTGATCTCCTGGCCTCGTGATCCGCCCGCGTCAGCCTCCCAGAGTGCTGGGAATACAGGCATGAGCCACCACATCCAGCCTCTTTTTTAAAAATTTCCATAGGTGTTTGGGGAACAGGTGTTGGTTACATGAGTAAGTTCTTTAGTAGTGATTTGTGAGATTTTGATGCACCCATCACCCAAGCAGTATACACTGAACCCAATTTGTAGTCTTTTTTCCCTCTCCCCCTCCCCACCCTTCCCCCACCCCAAGTCTCCAGAGTCCGTTGTATCATTCTTATGCCTTTGCATCCCACCAGGATGTTTTCTAATCAGGGTATACTTTTGCATGTTGTAGCCAAGTAATTCCTTTTCTAACCGTATGACCAATAAAAAGATACGATTATGTTCTCTGGAATACATAAAAGAATATTAATGGCAGTATTGTTTATGTTTGGCAAAAGTTGTGCTCATCAACAGTAGAATGGAGAAACAGTTGTATTCTTTAAGGAAAAATTATACAGCCACATAAAATCTTGTATACTGATTACAAACATGATATTAACCAAAAGAAAACAAAAAATATGCATATATGGTTATATTTATGTAAAGGTCAGAAGCAGGCAAAATTCAACTACATTTTTAGGAATTCATATATTGGTGATAAAACTGAAGAAAATCAAAGAAATGATTACATAAATATTAGGAGAGTGGTGAATTCTAAACATAGAGAAGTTATAACCAAGCAGAGGTACACAGGGATTTTTGCAGAGCCATTTGTGTTTCATAACATGGTTTCTGATTCCATGAGTGTTCACTTAATACTATTAAGTTGTACATGAAAGTTTTATGCAGATATATATTGTTTCATGCTTAATAAAATCTTAAGAGGTAAGCGAGAAGTGGCAGATATTTGCAATATGACCTGTCAAGGATAGGCATTTAGAATGCATAAATAATCCAGACGTCTTTTAAATGTCATTTTCACAGTAAAACTTTCTATGGTACCCTATTTAAAATTGTACCCCTCATGTCAGATTGAAATGTGAAAACTTAGGATGGGATATCAGGTTCACTTAGCGCTTAGTTCTGATGGAATACATCAATGCTATGACAGCCAGAATGGAGTAGTGCATCTAAGTTAGTTGCAAGAATGCATTTTAATTTCAACAATTTTATACTTGCTATGAATCACAACCATAAGATGGGTTAGAGCTGTAAACTTTTTCATTTAATCATAAAGGAGTTGGTGCTGTTATAAATTTAATTTGATGTTGAATTGAGGGATATCAAATTGTAAGAATGTAGACAGTAGACTATTCTAACCATTATAATCTAGATAATGTCAAGACCTAGACTGTAACTTACTTTCAACTGTAATTTACTTTCAACTATTTTCCTTGTTATACTACTTACATTTGGAGTTTTGTTGTATTTATCCCATTCTCTGTTTTTTCCTGCTCCCTAAAATAACTACCCCTATAAAAAGCTTAAGTTTTATTTTCTTTCCTCTCTCCACCCAGTTAGGAAAATCTTACTAATCACATGCAAAATATGTATTCATTACCAGTTTCCTCTCCCATTTGCACTATAGCAATATTTTTTAAAGGAGGGTGGTCTGAGATATATGTATTTACACACACACACATCTGAATTATTTAATCTTGATAAATCCTTAAGTGCAACATAGGCTGTATGTTGATAAGCCCTACCCACAAAAGATGTAAGAGTCATAAGATGTTTTCAATATTTCTGTTTTAGAAGATTACAGAGGTGATGACCTGATCAAGCAGAACAAGAAAATCAAAGACAAACACTTGCAGCAAGCAATATGTATCAATAATAAAACATCGAGTACGGAGGGAGAGAAAGTTTTGGGGAAACCATTTACTCTGCATGTAGCTGCTGTTGCTTCAACAAAAATGTCCTGCAAATGTGACTCATGGGGTGTGAATTTGCAGAGTATTTCTGAATGTATCATTAATAATAGAAACTATTCAACAAAGAAAATAGGTTGCTGTAATGTATGTGAGAATTCACCTTTCAAAATTAACTTTGAGAAAACTCAGACTGGAGAGAAATTTTATGAACATAATAAAAACACGAGAGCTCTCAATTATAATGAAAATCTTCCCAAGCATGCAAAGTTTCACACTTTGGAGCAAGCTTTTGAATGTAATAAAATTGGAAAAGCCTTTAATGATAAGGCTAACTGTGTTAAACATAAGAGTCCTCACACAGGAGAAACATCTTCTAAAGATGATGAATTTAGGAAAAATTGTGATAAGAAAACTCTCTTTGACCACAGGAAAACTGGCACAGGGAAGAAACACCCACATCTTCATCAGTGTGGGAAATCCTTTGAGAAGTCACCTGTGGATGAATATAATAAATTTAACATGGGTATAAAACATTATGAATTAAATTCAAGTGGAAATAATTTCAACAGAAAGGCACACCTCACTGATCCTCAAACAACTGTCACAGAAGAGAACCCACTGGTAAATAGTGACAGAACACAGACTTGGGTTAAATCCTCTGAATGTCATGAAAATAAGAAATCCTACCAGACGTCGATTAACAGAGTTCGCCAGAGAAGTCACTCGAAGATAAAACCCTATAAATGTAATGAATGTGGGAAATCCTTCTGTCAGAAAGGACATCTCATTCAACATCAGAGAACTCACACAGGAGAGAAACCATTTGAATGTAGTGAATGTGGAAAAACTTTCTCCCAGAAGTCACACCTCAGTACTCATCAGAGAATTCACACAGCAGAAAAACCCTATAAATGTAATGAATGTGGAAAAACATTTGTCCAGAAGTCAACCCTCAGGGGACATCAAAGAATTCACACAGGAGAAAAACCCTATGAATGTAGTGAATGTGGGAAAACTTTTGTTCAGAAGTCCACCCTCAGAGATCATCACAGAATCCACACAGGGGAGAAATCCTTTCAATGCAATGAATGTGGGAAAACATTTGGCCAGAAGTCAAACCTCAGAATACATCAGAGAACTCACACTGGGGAGAAAACTTACCAGTGTAATGAATGTGAAAAATCCTTCTGGCGAAAAGATCATCTCATTCAACATCAGAAAACTCACACAGGAGAGAAACCATTCAAATGTAATGAATGTGGGAAAACTTTTGCCCGGACATCAACCCTCAGAGTGCATCAAAGAATTCACACTGGGGAGAAACCATTTAAATGTAATGAATGTGGGAAAAAATTTGTCCGGAAAGCAATCCTTAGTGATCATCAGAGAATTCACACAGGGGAGAAACCCTTTCAGTGTAATAAATGTGGGAAAACTTTTGGCCAGAAATCAAACCTCAGAATACATCAAAGGACTCACAGTGGGTAGAAATCTTATGAATGTAGTGAATATGGGAAATTGTATATATAAGAAGTCAACCCTAAGCATATACCAGAAAATTCAGGGAGAGGGGAATGCCTATTGATGTAATAACTAGAAAATTCTTTTGACAAAAAGAATACCCCATTTGATATCAGAGATACACAAAAAACAACTGAGGGTAGTCAATATAAGAAGACAGTCCCAGAAGTAAATCCTCACGGTGAATCAGAATTCACGTAGGAAAGAAACGAGATGAAGATGAATGCAGGAAGAATTGTGTCCAAAAGACAACCTTCCGAGTATATCGAAGAATTCACACAGGCTTCTCTTCTCTTTTCAGAGTACTATGGATAGGCCTGAATGAAGTCATACCCTATTAGATAGCTCCCACACATCACACAGGCTGGTAATCTCTTCACCAGTACCAGTTTCATTTTATTCCGGGCACACAGTCCACATTTCCCAATCTCCTTTTCATCCATGTCGGTCTTTGTGACTGGCTACTAAGATGTGGATGTCCATCCCAGTCTGAAAAATAAGAGACTCCCCTAACAAATTACCAGGGCCCTGTCACAACAAAATGGATATCATTGCTAGGACAAACTTGGTGCCGTGCTTGAATGCAGCATGGTACAAGATAAGTCAGCGTGCCTGAATGAATATATGCAGCAAAATTCTCTTCTGCATCTTTCCCAGTTGAACACGATGTGAGCAAAATTTTAGCTTATACAGTAGTCCCCCCTTATCTGCATTTCCACTTTATGCAATTTCCATTACCCATGGTCAACTGCACTTTAAAGTTATTAAATGGATCCAGAAATAAACAATTCCTACATTTTAAATTGCACCCAATTCTGAGCAGTGTCATGAAGTCTCATACCCTCCTGCTCTCTCTCCCATGAGGATTATTGAATCATTCCTTAGTCTAGTGTACCCACACTCTCTGCCAGTTAGTCACTTACTTGGCATTTTAGTCATCACCTGTCAGGGTATGGCAGTGCTTGTATTCAAGTAACACTTATTTTACTAAATAGTGGCCTCAAATTGCAAGAGCAGTTCTGGCATGTTGTTATAATTATTCCATTTTATTATTAGTTGTTAATCTCGCGCTATGCCTAATTTATAAATTTAACTATCATAGGCATGTGTATATATAGGAAAAAAATATAGTATATACAGGGTTCAGTATACCTGTGGTTTCAGACATCTACTTGGGATTCTTGGAGAGTATCCTTTGTGGATAAGTGGGGACTACTGTATTCTGTTGAGCGTTTACATGTTTGAGTCTATTTGTTTCTACACATAATTTAGTTATGTTCTGCCATGAAGGCAGAATGCTGCTGTGTAAGCCAAGCTTAAGTCAACCAGAGGGCACAAACCTTATCAGGAGGTTATAAAGTCAAGGAGAACCTCAAATATGATCAGAGAATTGTGGGAAAGACATCCTTTCAATGTAATGAAATTGATAGTACCACCTGATACAGGGCTTTGCATGAACCTAAAAGTCCTTTTTGGCTGAATGGTGAGCACCCACTGTGCAGTTCAACGTAATTGTGCCTTGCTTAATTGCACAAAGGTACTTCCTTCACACCTCCTGACACCTCCATATACCCCAGCTACATCTGCTTTAAGGAGGAGTTTTCCCTAGCTCCAAAGGCCATTGGCACCCAACGAAGTATTATGGGAAACCTCCAAGGAGGGGAGGGGTTCAAATTTATATGGCTTTATTGAATCCATGCCCAAGAGAACATCTTACTAGTTCATGTGGGGATAAGGGACATCTAGATTTAGCTAATGGGGTTTGGGTAGGGAAGGCAAACAAATGTAATAACCTTATGGATGAGGTACTTTGGGCAAGTGGAGTGTACTACAGTTATGTTTACATCTGAAAGTATAGTAGGGATTAATTCCCATCAGTTATAGAGAGAATTCAAATTCCCTGTAATTCGCATAAGTCATAGAATTCTAATCAGGAAGAATTGTATGTAAAGATACGTCTGAGGTCCAACAGCTCTGATCATTTTGGACTTCAGGTCTCTGTGACTGGTGATTTCGTGGGTTGAAACTTCTGGCAAAAGGGAGCAGCCCTTGGGAGCTGGGGGATGGGGTTGACTTCATTCCCTGACAAGGCTTCCAGGTCCATCCCTTCTGAAAAGCATCTGTTAGTTTACTCTTGGGCTTTTTACACATTGGCTATCCCTTCCCTGGGTAGAGGGCTCTGACCTAAAATTCCAGTTTGGGAGTGTGTTGTCTTGGACTCAACAACTAACAAAATGAAAAGGACCCAGCAAGCCTCACTTGTGGAGTGAAAATGGAGCATTCAGGAAGGCAGCTATCGTGGCCCCACAGTATGTCAGCTGTATATGCAATAGTAGTAGCTGTCTCTTAAAAGGGAAATAATGTATCCCCTCTTTCCTGAAGGAAGCAAAGTTGCTGGCTTATAGAGTCCTCAATTCATAGAGGTTACTGTAATTGGGCCTGGCTCACTGATGGTTTCACTAACTGAAACTACTAGGATCCTACTCAGTGCCGTTAAGAAACCCAGAGTGAAATGGTCACTCCTCTCAGTGGAAAGAACACAGTGTTCTCAGCTCTGGCCAATACTCCATTTGATGAACCTTGTTACATTTTTGTTAAACCTTGGGCTCTGGATGTGGCCTAGCTATTTGATATTCTAGTTGGAAATTATATATTAAAAAGCACCCTTTCATCCTTTGTACATGGGGGTTAAAAGTCACAGCTGCTTAGTACAACCATCTGGGTTGCTCAAGTAGATGCCCATAATAAGAGACTATTTTCTGATAAGACTGACTGGAATCAAGCTGCCGATGGAGCTTTCTCCATCCAGATTCTGACCATTGCTACTTGGATCCATCATTTTACTGGTACGGCAAAAAGTCACCCATTTCACACTGGGTACGAAGTAAAGGGCTCTTTATGTGATGCTTCCATTGATGTCATTGGATACAAGAATTTGCAAAATTTTTTTCCTTCTGGATAAATAGCAAGTACTTCATATGCCATTGATTAATTCAGCTTTTTCCCACTGATTTTAAATATCTTTATATACTAAATTGTCATTTGTAAATAGTGCATATGACTGATTAAATAACATTCTGATATTTTAGTAACATCCCTTTGTGAATAGGACTGGCATGTATAAGAGCCATAATACCCATCTTTCTGGCCTGCTATTGAATTTTTCACAGAAGGATAATTGAACCAAGTTTGGAAAAAGAATACACCTTAGGACTTAAGAAATAGAATATCATAGGCCAGTTACATTGTAACAGTAGAACTGCCAGCAGCCTTACCAAGAAAATGCATTGACAATAGGAGAACATAAGGTTACCCCTGGAGAGAAGCAGCTATGACAGGAAGATTAATGGTACACAACCCAGTTAGCACCTGTTAGGACCAGTTAGTCCCTGAGAATCAAAACATCACTGTTTACTCTGTTTTTGTAATACTTCGTAATATAAAGCAAGTCTTTCTTTAAACTTTTTTTACTCAGACTCAGGAAGAAAATATTTAAAATTATCTCTCTCCCTGCCCCTTTTAAATAGGATATTTGAGGATTATGATTGGGTTTGATATTAAGGATCAGGAACCCTGTAGGGTTGAACTGATTCACTCGGGCGGCCTGAGTCACTGGGAGGCCAGGTGACAAAGCCTCATGACTGGGGACTCATGTGTTACCTGCTGTCCCTTAGCAGAGGTAGGCCCACGGGATACCTTCCCATACAATACATCACCAATTGGAGACCATGGTCTGTGCTCTAGTCATTTATGCTCCCTCTCCCTGCCTGGTTGATCTCCTTAGCAACTCACGGTCTTTTGCTCTGGCAGATGGATGCCTCATCTAGAGACCCTGGAGGAGTTCATTTTCTGTGTGCCCACCCATTAAGGACCTTCAAGCTAATAAAGACAGAAAACAAGGCAGGAATTTTTGTCTGTTGTATTCACAATGTATCTCAAACACATGAAACAGTCCCTCTTCGTATTAGGCACTAAGAAATACTTGCTGAAGGTACAGTTATCAAAGTGAAATCTGAACATTGTTCCTTCTGATGTTCCAAGTTATCTTTTGAGGTGATTAATTTATTATAAATAGGTAAAATATTGCTATAAGTTCTCCATTTACGGGTATTTTATAAATTTTTAAAACTTGTTCTTAATCTTCAGAAGTGTACAGAACTGTTCTTCAGATCTTTGTCAACCAAAACAGTATTTTCAATAAATTGGGTTTCCCAGTTCAAAGTTATGTGTACACATTTAATCAGTTTATTAGTATTGTAGAGTATAACTTTTTTTTTCTTTGCTTCCACACAAATACTTTGTAAGTACCAGTCTAAGCAATTTTGCAAAACAATAATGTAAAAACCCATTTCCAAGATCAACCAGATGGGCATGCAAAGAAAATCTGGGAATCATCACTTTAATCCATTTTAACAATAGTTCCCCTCATTTTTACTCTCCAAATAATCCTTCTGACAGTTCAAAGGAGAAAAGTTTTTTGTTACATTCACATATCTTTGCCCTTGGAGAGACATGTTACCCTGAAAGAAGGGGTGTAACACCTTCATGTGACTTCCTGCCTCTATGTTTGTCTTCTCTGGCATCTTTTCATATTAAATGTCTTCCCAGAGCCCCAGAAGAAATATCTTCTGTCCTTGTACTAGGGTAGCCTTTTATAATGGGGGAGAAATTTGTTTTCTTGTCAGGTTGAACAGTCTTCAAGTACCAACAGCCTGCCTGGCCAACTGGCTATTTTAGTGATCTTCTAGTATTCTAAGGAGGACTGACAGAACTGTATCTAGCTTACATCAGTTGACTGACCCATTGATACTTAAACTAGGAAACTGGTTGGCCTGATTTCTTGGCAAAAGACATCTGCCAAAATAAATTTGACCAATCAGATGTGCTGGGACTGAGTGACAGGTTCAGGATGGGTAATGTCATCACTGACTAATGAGGATTTCCTATCCTCATTTAGTTCCTTATTCACCAAATGTCTCCAATGCACACATGCCTAACAATTCAGTAATCCCTTAAATGCAAACGCACACATGCCTAACAATTCAGTAATCCCTTAAATGGCAAGGGTGAAGAGGCTACGCTCTTTAAAAAGAAAGAAATATTATTTAATGAGCCAAAAAAGATTGAGATGACAACCTTGTACATACCTTCAGCATACCTGATGATTTACTCCTCTGTAACTTGATGTTCAGATGGCACTAAAGTAAATGCTCCAAATCAATGCACCAATCTCTCAGTCCTCACTGGAGCCAACTAGTGATCAGTCTTTTTCCCCTTTGCCTCATTGATGTCACCTGCCTGACATCTGTGGCATGAATCTGCAAGCCATGCCCTAATCCACTTCACACCAAATAATTTGTACCCTCAAGAAACCCTTATTTCCTTAGAAACATGTAATATTCTTTAGAATATGACAGTTGTTAACCATCATATTCCTAATCCCTCCATTAATAGTAACAATCCTTGCCCCAAAGGCACTTACTGCCTCTCTTACCAACTTTGATCTGATCTTTTACCATTTTCCTAGGGTCTCTGTCACTTTTTATTGCCTTAGCAACAATGACTTGTAACTGCCTTCTCTCTGGACAATGTGGGCTTTAAGGACAGGTCATGATTTAATAAGAAAAAGGAGGGAGGTATCACAACAATCACATTTGAAAAATACAAATTGTAAAAGCAATGCACTTTGATAGCTCTTAGTGGAAACTTCAACTCCCCTCTTTCAATAGTGAGTAAAACAATAGATAGAAAGAAGATCAAAAGGAAACAGAGGATTTGAACTAAACCATAAACCAGTTATACCTAACCTAACATCTATACAGAACACTTCACCCAACACCTCCTGCATACAAATTCTTCTCAAGTGTATATGAAACATTCTCTAGGATAGACCATGGTATTAGGGCACAAAACAAGCAAAAATGAGTTTTAAAGGTTAAAGTAATATAAAGCATCTCCTGGGGCCAGGCACAGTGGCACACACCTGTAATTCCAGCACCTTGGGAGGCCCAGGCAGGAGGATCTCTCGAGCCCAGGAGTTTGCGACCAGCCTGGGCAACATGGCAAAATCCTATCTCCAAAAGACACAAAAATGGTGGCATGGACCAGTAGTACTAGCAACTCAGGAGACTGAGGTAGGAGGATCGCTTGAGTCTAGGAGGTTGAGGCTGCAGTGAACCAAGATCACACCACTGCACTCCAGCCTGGGTGATGAAGTGAGACCCTATCTCAAAAAAAAAAAAAAAAAAAGTATCTTCTCTGATCAAAACAGAATGAAAACAGAAGTCGGTAAGAGAAGAAAACTTGAAAAACTAAGAAACACGAAAATGTGGAAATCAAATGACACATTTTTTAAAAATTAAAAGATTAAAGAAAAAAGTCACAAAGGAAATTAGAAAATACTTTGAGATGAAAGAAAATGAAAACATACCACAATGTATGAATGTAGCTAAAACAGTGCTTAGAGAGAAACTTATAGCTGAAAACACTTACAATAAATAGATCAATAACCTAACTATATACTTTAAGGAGCTCGATAAATAAGTGCAAACTTAAACCAAAGATAGCAGAAGGAAGGAAAGAATAAAGAAGAGAGATAAACAAAATAGAGAATAGAAAACAGTAGAACAAAACAGAACATTGGTTCTTTGAAAATATTAACAAAATTGACAGACTTTTAGGTAGCCTAACCAAGAAAAAAAGGACTCAAATTATTAAATCCGAAATGAAAGTGAGAACATTATTACCAACCTTTCACAAATAAAAAGGCTTATAAATAAAAAGGAAGTTGGAGAATTCACACTTCCCAATTTCAAAAACTCATTACAAAGCTACAGTAATCAAAACAGTGTGATACTGGCATAAGGACAGACATATAGAACCATGAAATAGAATTGAAAACCCTATACATCTGTGCTCCATTGATTTTTGACAAGAGTGGCAAGACATTTCGATGAACAAACAAGAGTCTCTTCAACAAACGGTGCTGGGAAAACAACTGGGTATCCATGTGCAAGAGTGAAATCAGACCCCTACCCAACACCACATATAAAATTTAAGTCAAAATGGATCAAAGACCTAAATATAAGAGCTAAAACTATGAAACTCTGAGAGGAAGACATAGGGGTAAATCTTTTTTGAGACAGGGTCTTACTCTGTCACCCAGGCTGGAGTGCAGTGGCACAATCTTAGCTCATTACAGCCTCAACCTCCTGGGCTTAGGTGATCATCCCACCTCAGCCTCCCAAGTGTCTGGGCCCACAGCTGTGCACCACCACACCCGGCTAATTTTTGTATTTTTTTGTAGAGATGGGGTTTTGCCACATTGCCCAGGGTTGTCTTGAACTCCTGGACACAAGTGATCCCCCTACCTTGGCCTCCCAAGGTGCTGGGATTGCAGATGTGAGCCACTGTGCCTGGCTAGGAATATATTTTTTACATTGGGTTTGACAATCATTTTTTAGATATGGCCCCAAGAACACAATCAGGAACAAGAAAAAATTGATACATTGAACTTCCTCAAAGTTAAAACTTTTGTGCAGCAAAGAACACTCTAAGGGAAGCAGAAACACAACACAATGAATGGGAAGAAAAGTTTTCAAATAATATACTTGATAGGGGTCTGGTATCCATAATATATAAAGAATTCTAAAGACAATCAAGTTCAAAAACGGGCAAAGACTTTAATAGACATTTTTCTAGAAAAGATAACAAAGAGCCTACAAGCACATCAAAAGATGCTTAATTACATTAGTTATTAAGAAAATGCAAGTTAAATCCACAATGATATTCTACTTCACACCTACTATGATGGTTGTAATTTTTTTAAAAATAGAGGCCGGGCGCGGTGGCTCACGCCTGTAATCCCAGCACTTTGGGAGGCCAAGGCGGGCGGATCATGAAGTCAGGAGATCAAGAACATCCTGGCCAACATGTGAAACCCCATCTCTACTAAAAATACAAAACTTAGCTGGATTTGGTAGTGCACACCTATAATTCCAACTACTCAGGAGCCTGAGGCAGGAGAATCATTTGAACCCGGGAGGCAGAGGTTGCAGTGAGCCGAGATCGTGCCACTGCACTCCAGCCTGGTGACAGAGCGAGACTCCATCTATAAATAAATAAATAAATAAATAAATAAAAACTGTTGGCAAAGATGTGGAGAATTTGAAACCCTCATACATTGCTGGTAGGAATATTAAATGGTGCAGACACTCTGGAAAATAGTTTGCCTGCTCCTCAACATGTTGATCATATAATTACACTATGAGCCAGCAATTCCACATAAATTTGACAATTTAGGGGAAACTGACCAATATTCAGGTAATACCTCAAAGCCACAAATTACCAAAATTCACCCAAAATAAAACCGATAATCTGAACTTCTTAAAACCATTAAATAAATAAAATTTGTAGTAAAAACACTCCAGGAAAGGAATGTTCAGGCCCAGTTTATTTCCATGGAGAATTCTCACAGATTTACAGAATTAATACCAATTCTACACAAACTCAGAATTGAAGAGGGAATACTTTACAACTCCTTTCATGAGGCCTGTATTAATTTCATAAAGATAAAGAAAACTAAAGACATATTTCTTATTCATGCATGTGAAAAAAAAATCCTCAAAAAAATTTTAAACAGTAACACAACAAACAATTCAATTTGAAAATGGGAAAAAGACATGAGGAGTCTGTTTTGTCACTGAAGACACACCAGTGTGTATTACATTTCCCACCCTGTATATTATGTTTTGGCATTTAAAAAAAATCCCTTCAGCCTGGGGAGTGACTGCCTCTTCTAGGTCTAGCTAATTCTTAGAGACAGCAAAGAGCCCAACCAGGTGCATGCTTTTGATATGCAAACTAATCAATCCAGAGCCATACCTCCTCTGTCTGGCCTGTATACCCCAGGAGACAATATTCCTCAACCTTAATCATCCAGGGCCAGGTACCAGGCAACTAAGGGACCACTCCTTTAGTTGAAAGCCCACCAGAATTATTCAACCTACCCAATCTTAAACTGTTTACCCTGCCTTGCCTTGTCTTTTCCATGAAACCCCAATGAAGACTCTAGTCTCAGCCTTCCCCTTGCTCCTGTCTTCTGCCACCTGACCAAACCTGGTATTCCTCCCATGCCCTATGTAGCATGCTATGCCTCTTTCTTCTAGGGAACCTGTCAAGTGACAGGAAACTTATTTCAATGGCATTAACCTTTATATGCCATCACTCAGTCACCCTATAAATAAGACCTGGGCACAGAATGCAATGGCAAATAAATGAAATGACATTCAACATGATTTGAAATTAAGGAACTACAAATTAAAACCATAATGAGGTACCTATTAAGATGGTTAAAATTTAGAATGTTGACACTAACAAGTATTGACAAAGATACAGAACTAGATCTCTCATATACTGGTGATAGAATTAAAAATGGCACGGTCACAAAAATACTTTTGCAGTTTCTTACAAAATTAAACATACATGTACCATGCTACCAAGCAATCTTACTTGTGGGCATAGTATCCTAGAGAAATGAAAAGTTACGTTCACACAAAAACTTGAACGCAAATGTTATGTTATGTGTTATGTGATTTATGTGTAATAGCTAAAAACTGGAAACTCAAATGTCCTTCAGTGGGTGAATATAAACACACTGTGGTGCATCCATATTATGGAATACTATGTAGCAACAAAAAAGAACAAACTATTGACATACACAACAACTTCCATTGCTCTCAAGGGAATTATTTTATGTGAAAGGTTACGTATTACATAACTATTCATATAACATTCAAGAAAGGACAAACTGATAGAGATGGAAACCTGATTAGTGGTTGTAAGAGTTTGGGGATGAGGGAGGGAATGCCATGATCATGGGCATGGCCATAGACCAACCTAAGGGGAGAGAGTTGACACCTCCTGGGCCTGAAGCTCACTGCAAGCCAGGGACTTCTGGGGCTTGTCTTCTTCCAGGGGACACTGGGGAGTGAGAGGAGAGACAGAGCCATCCCCTGGGGCTGTACAGAGGAAGGCCCCCCGACATCTCCTAACACTGGGGGACACTGTTCTGTCCTGGCCCTGGTACCTTGGCTCATACTGGTATCATCCAAAAGTAAACCTTTACTGGCCCACCGTGGAGGCTCAATCCTGTAATCTTAGCACTTTGGGAGGCCAAGGCGGGTGGATCACTTGAGGTCAGGAGTTCAAGACCAGCCTGGCCAACATGGTAACACCCCGTCTCTACTAAAAATACAAATATTAGATGGGCACAGCAGTGCGTGCCTGTAATCCCAACTACTTGGGAGGCTGAGGCACGAGAATTGCTTGAACCCAGGAGGTGGAGGTTGCAGTGAGCCAAGATCGTGCCAGTGCCCTCCAGCCTGGGTGACAGAGCGAGACTCTGTCTCAAAAAAAAATTTACTGATTTTTTTTTTTTTTTTTTTTTTTTTTTGAGACGGTCTCACATCTCACTTTGTCACCCAGGCTGGAGTGCAGTGGTGTGATTATGGCTTACTGTAGCCTCGACCTCCCAGGCCCATGCAATCCTCCTGCCTCAGCCTCCTGAGTAGCTTGGGACTACAGGCACATGCCACCATGCCCAACTAGTTCTTTTATTTTTTTGTAGAGACAGGGTTTCCCTATATTGCCCAGATGGTCTCAAACTGCTGGGCTTGAGTGATTCTCCCACCTGGGTCTCCGTAAGTGCTGGGATTACAGGCATGAGCCATCACACCAGGCCTGAATCTTTAAACATAATAAAACAGCTGCTTCAAACCCATGTTTTCTCATTACAACATTGAGGTCATCTCGGGCCTTTTCCATTGGTAGGCTTTCTCCCTCTTCATTGTGGGTCACATGATTCTGCCTCATATGTCAGGTATCTGACTTATGCTAGACATTACAGAGAAAATATTGTAGAGAGTCTAGATGTATTAATTTCCTAGGGCTGCTGCAACATATTACCACAAACCTTGTGGCTTGAAGAAACAGAAATTTATTCTATTACAGTTCTGGAGACCAGAAGTCAAAAATCAAGGCCACACTCTGAAGGATCTAAGGAAGAATCCTTCCTTTCTTCTCCCAGATTATTGTGGTCCTGGCATTCCTTGGTTTGCAAGCACATCACTCCAATCTCAGCTTCTGTCTTCACACTTGTCTTCTCTGTGTCCTGGTGTGTCCTTGTCTAGTTCTTGTAAGAAAACTCTCATTGGATTTAGGGTCTGCCCTAATCCAAGATACTCTCATTTCAGTCATTATCCTGATTACATCTGCAAACATCCTATTTCACTAAGATCATGTTCGAAGGTTGTAGGTAGACATGAACTTTGTAGGGATACAATTCAACTCACTACCCTGGATAATGCTGACTTCCATTATAGGATGTTGACTCTTGCTAAACCAAGTAATTGAATTACATGTGGATGCTTCTGGCCTTGTCAGGCTTTGTTTAATCTTTTGTAGCTGTGCATCTAATATGGTCTTAAACATAACATTAGAGCATGATCCTTTCTTTAGGGTATCACTTGACAAACTTCTTATGTAAAGAGTCATAAATATTTTAGATTGCATGGAAAAAGAGGCAAAATGAAGGCTATTACATAGGTCCTTATTATAAAAGAGAGAAAAAGAACTTACACAAAATTGTTATTCATGGAATTTGAAGTTTAATTAAGAGGTGCAAGTTTAGGTAGTATAAGTCTACTAATGAGGATGGAATTCTACATTTTGTTTAACGGGGTTCAGAGTTAGCATGTGCCCCATTGTCAAAAATCAGTTAAAATGTTCACCTGTTAATGATGATCAATAATGAGATTTTATATATTTCATCTTTTAAAAATGTTTCTCCACTTTGGGAGGCTGAGGTGAGAGGATCACTTGAGCCCTGGAGTTTGAGACCAGGCTGGGCAACATAATGAGACCTCATCTCTACAAAAACTTTAGAAAATTAGCCAGGCATGATGGTGAGTGCCCGTGGTCCCAGATACTCTGGAGGCTGAGGTGGGAGGATTGCTTAAGCCTGGGAAGTCCAGGCTGCAGTGAGCCATATCACATGCAGTGATAGAATGAGACCTGGCTCAAAAAAAGTCTCTCCATACAAATACATACTGCCAAGTACTGATTCTTGGCATACAATTCTATTTAAGGCTATTTTGCGCTAGGAAGGTATTGACAGAATTATATCTGATTGTCTTCTGCACATCAGCTCCTCAACATGTATCATACTGCAGATCAATGACTTCCAATTAAACATTAGGTGGCAGCACCTCAAAATGTAATGCTTTTGAAGTATAGAAATTTCCTTTTTATTTGCATCAAAGTTCTCCCAAAAAGCTGCTAGAGTAGTAGTTTCAGCTTGTAAAGCGTGGGAATGGAGATCTCTCTTCTTGCTGTAATTTTTTAAGAGACAGGGTCTTGCTATGTTACATAGGCTGTACTCAAACTCTTTTGCTCAAGTGATCCTTCCACCTCAGCACCCCCAAGTAGCTGAGACCACAGGCAAGTGCCATCACACCCAGATCTTGTAATTTTTGACAACACAAGAGTGTACACAGCAGGTTGACGTTACTTGAGATTCAAACATTAGTTGTTGAAATGACTTAACCTCCATATCTAAATTTCAGATGTAAGTGCTGTTTTACCTTGTAACTTCAAGCTGAATTCAGAAAGATTATCAAACCTATGGCATTCACAGTTTATTAATAGTGCTTAAGGGCAGATTTTCTCATTCAGAAAAATTTCAGTCTTGGCTATAAGCTTTAAAAATTGACAAGTATTTACCACTGCTAAGTCATTGATCAGCTATGTGACAGGACAAGGCATAACATTCAAATTCACGGATCTCATCAGAGTTAAGTCAATGAGACTAGAAGTTTTACTATTCACACTACTCACTCAGTAAGACATGACAGACTGAAATATTTTCAGCAATATTTCTGTTGATGAATGCATAACCATAGGTCTTAAACACCTCACATTTTCACAAGCTCTGTAAATCTGCCCAACTAAGCCTTTTTCTGTTCCACATATTTTTACCTCGATCAGTTGAAACACATCTTAGAGATTCCACCTCAGGTTGTACTAAGTGTTTTCACAACTTCTCTTAAAATATTCTCACCTGTAGTTGTTCCATTCAAACTATTAACAGAGATTAATTCTTCACTCACTTCAAACAACACATCAAATAAATAGCAACAGACCAGTATTGGTAACAACTGTGGGCTCAATAACAGCTAAGGAAGACCACTTAAATCATTCATACTGTTTCTTAATTGACTATTAAATGTTGCTTCTACTGTCCTCAAGCAAGTGTTCTCACCAAAAGGAAAAGAATATTTAAAAAGTTTATTTCTTCTAGAAATACCTCTTCACCTGCTGCAATCAAACACAGCATTGCTAAACAGCTTTCCTTGCTTAGCTAACACACTGCTATACAAAACATTCACATGGATACACACCTAGAATGCAATGTTACACAAAAATGAACTCATTATTAACTAGAAGTCGTAGACCAATACCTACCTAAGTGATTTTCTCACAGATCATTCTCAATGGTTCGCTTTCCCTAGCCACACAGGATGGTGCTATATCAAGACCCTCATACCCTACTTGAGAGTGAAGACTTTCTGCCCTGAAACTATCATCCTGTGGTAAGGAAGGCCACCAGCAAGAACAGAGCTGGTAGACTGCCCTGGGCCAGTCTCTGGAAGACTTTGATCAAGCCTTGCTCTTCACAGGCACTGAGAGCAATCACTGGAATCTGAGTCCATAGCGAAGAATAGGTCTCTAGGTGCTGCTCAGGAGTCAGCCAGACACTCTTAACTTCTTGCATAGCACTCTGACCCCTGAGATGGCAATATCATACATGGGAGGGGCTGTGAAATGGAACATGGGGGTTGAACATAATAAATGTAAGTTTCTTGGAGGTCACTTCTGAGCAGCAGATGAAAATTGTAGTAGTCCATTCTCATGCTGCTAATAAAGACATGCCTGAGACTAGGTAATTTATAAAGGAAAGAAGCTTAATTGACTCACAGTTTTACAGGGGAGGTCTCAGGAAACTTACAATCATGGTGGAAGAGGAACCAAACACATCCTTCTTTACATGGTGGCAGGAAGGAGAAGAATAAGGACTGAGCGAAAAGGGAAACCCCCTTATAAAACCATCAGATCTTGGCCGGGCATGGTGGCTCACGCCTGTAATCCCAGCACTCTGGGAGGCCAAGGTGGGAGGATCACTTCAGGTCGGGAGTTTGAGACCAGCCTGGCCAACATGGTGAAACCCTGTCTCTACTAAAAATACAAAAATGAGCCGGGCATGGTGGCACAACCCTGTAGTCCCAGCTACTCAGGAGGCTGAGGCAGGAGAATCGCTTGAACCCAGGAGGCAGAGGCTGCAGTGAGCTGAGATCATGCCACTGCACTCCAGCCTGGGTGACGGAGCGAGACTCTGTCTCAAAAAATAGATTAAAAAATTTAAAAAACAATAAAACCATCCGAGCTTGTGAGAACTTATTATTACAAGAATAGCATGGGGGAAACTGCCCCCATGACTCAATCATCACCCACTGGATCCCTCTTACCACACATGGGGATTATGGGAACTACAGTTCAAGATGAGATATGGGTGGGGACACAGCCAAACCATATAAAAAAATTATAGGTAATAGGTAACTAAGTTATTAAATATTTAGAAATTTTGAAAGCAGCTATACACTATCTTCCCAGAAACATGCACATATAACAGAAAGTTATTCATGAGCCTCCTAGGAGTCTCTCCTGAGCAAAAGTTCTTGACAATTTTGCATCATTAGAGTAGCAGTCATTTTGAAAATGTGACAAAAGCCATGAATCTTCATGCCAGAAATATGTGCACACCCACCTACAGCCATAAATTTGAATGTATCTCAGGCAGCTAATGAACTCCCTGTAGCTCATTTATGGGACTCAAGTTAGCAGTGGGCTGCAGGTGGTTCTGAATGTTTACTGCCTAGCTACCTGACACTAAAAACTGTGCTCAACAGGGCAGAGCAAGGCTCTACAATGCAGAGGAGCCTAAACTGATAAAGCAGCAAGCAGCTATTTATCCTGGCAACACTCCCTAAGTTCCCTCCATTCATGTGGTTACATACCTGGGTTGTCTGTCACTCTGTCACGTCACAGATGGTTGATAATAGTTGGACACTTATTCACTTAGTCAACTAGACAGGCAGTTGCGATACACTATTCTTCTTTCAAACAACAGACAGGAAAGAAAAAGGTGTGCTGGGTGAGTGCTAAAGCATGAAAATGCTCCTCATCCACGGACTCACCGCATGCGGCAGTGTGGAAACCCTGCGGAAACAGGCTTCCTATGTGCCTGTAGTGACATAAGGAGCCTAAAGAAGGAGGTGAGCAGGAAATCTAATTCCTCCAGGGTCTCCAGGTGATCCTGCCATTTGTCAGAACAAAAGTTTAGACACAGGTAAAAAAGATCTATAAAGCAGAGAGGGGGGAAAAAAGGAGCATTAACATTTAGGGCCAGAAAACATTCTCTAGTGGGTGATGTGGTACTGCGTGGGGAGTATTCTCTGGACATTGGTCAGCAGAGAGGGAAAGTAGGAAAGGCCTGAGCCTCATATGGCTAGACTGTGTCTCTGGGTTTCCACAACTTCTCTGGCCTAGGAAGGAATCTAGGCCAGTGCATTGAATTGGTTATACCTATGGGCACCTGATTGAGACAAAATTAAATGAAATTCTAATCAGAATCTTAAAGGATTTCTTAAGAGGGGCTTAGAATTCTAAACATTGTAAGGAAAAATCAAAATTATCAAAACAAGCACAAGAATGGTTTGGTAAAAGCAAAAAGATATCAGAAACATGACAAAAGGACACAGGAACAATTTAAACACCCTGCAGGCTTCGTCTCAGATGATTTGAGAATAAAAACAAACAACCATACTAGCTAAGCATTATAACCCACTGAATATACAGAAGCTGAATCTATACAGACATAAATAAAAATACAAATAAATGCTAGAAAAAAGAAAACTATTTTCTACACCATGATAAACACGTGAGGATTAATGGAACTAAAAATAACAGGTTTTTGCGACTGTGGTAATAACTGACTTGGGCAACAATCAGAAGTAAACACTAAAAATAATAAGTAGTGACTTGAGGATTGAGAGAATATATGCATAGCCTGAACATATCTCCTTTCAAGATTTTTCTTCTAATGTTTTTAGATACCAGGTCTTGCTTTGTCACCCAGACTAGAGTGCAGTGCCGCCATCATAGTGCACTGCATCCTCGAACTCCTGAGCTCAAGCGCCTGAACCTGGGTTGTAGTGAGCTGAGATCACACCACTGCACTCCAGCCTGGGTGACAGAGGGAGACTCTGTCTCAAAAAAAAAAAAAAAAAAAGAAAGAAAGAAAGAAAAGAAATCTCAACACTTCTGTTACTTCTGTTGTATGTCTACAAAAGGTACATAACCTAAATGTAATCACAAGGCAACATCAGACAAATCCTGTCATTTACCAGATTAGTAAAGAAGGGTTGTGGGCAATAGCTCACGATCAGTCAGGATGTTGTCAGGGGTTTCTCCCATGAGGCTTTTGGTATAGTCTGGGTGTCTGCCTCCTCCAAATCTCATGTTGAGATTTGATCCCCAATGTTGGAGGTGGGGTCTAGTGGGAGGTGTCTGGGTCATGGGGGTGGATCCCTCGTGATCAACTTGATGAGTGAGTTCTCACTCTATTAGGTTACACAAGATCTGATTGTCAAAAAGAGCCTGGCACTTCCCTTCTCTCTCTCTTTCCTCCTCTTTCCAAGTGATGCCTGCTACCCCCCTTCCCCTTCTGTCATAGGTGGAAGCAACCTGAGCCCCTCACCAGAAGAAAATGCTGGTGCCATGCTTCTTGTACAGCCTGCAGAACCATGAGTCAAATCAACTTTTTTTCTTTATAAATTACCCGGCCTCAGGTATTCCTTTATAACAATGCAAATGGACTAAGACACGTATCAACTTCACGCTTTTCAAGGAAGTCATATTCTTAGCTTGTATCAGCTGAGGGATGTCTAGGATATGTCAGTAACAAGTAGACCCAAACCTATAACAGCTCAGCAGAGAACAGGTTTGTTTATTCCTCAAAAAAGGCTGCCAGAGAAGGAAGATAAGGAAACTGTTCCACACAGTGATTCTTGAACCTTGGCTCCTTCCATATGGTATTTCTCATCTCTAGTATAGGAACAAGGAGAGCAAAAAAAATACAGAATGAAGCTATCTCTCATAGGACTTGTTTTACTACTGAAATCCACATTCCACTACCTCATATCAATGGAAGAGTGGTTGGGAAATGTAGACTGGTTGTTGGCCTAGGCACAAAAGGAAATACTTCTTGGTGAACACACAAGAATATGCAAACCCACAAGTAGGTGCCATAGTGGTCTCTTTTAATTATATTTACTTTTTATTTATGTATCACATTGTATGGTTGCATTCTGGAAGAAGGATTTCCCACATCCATTACCTTCATATGATTTGTTTGGTCTGGCTGATATACTATGAGGTCTCTACTGCTGCATACATTTTCTTTTTTTTTTTCTTCTTCTTCTTTTTTTGAGATGGAGTCTTGCTGTGTCACCCAGGCTGGAATGCAGTGGCACAATCTCAGCTCACTGCAACCTCTGCCTTCTTGGCTCAAGCAATTCTCCCTGCCTCAGCCTCCTGAGTAGCTGGGATTACAGGCACCCACCACCACACCTGGCTAATTTTTGTATTTTTAATAGAGACGGAATTTTACCATGTTGGCCAGGCTGGTCTCGAACTCCTGACCTCAGGTGATCCACCCGCCTCAGCCTCCCAAAGCACTGGGATTACAGGCATGAGCCACTGCACTCAGCCTGTATACATTATCTGTTGCACTGAGAAAGGTGGGTTTGAGCTGAGATTGTCACACATTTGTTACATTCTAGGTTTTCTCCATTGTGTAAATTCTCTGCTCAGTGAGGTTCAATCAAGGACAGAAAGCATTCATCTTTTCATTTCTTTCTCAGGATTCCTCCACAGTGTAAGTTTATAAAGGTTTAGTTCATATAGGATATTGTCTATATTCATTACCTTCATAACATTTCTTTCCTGGGTAAATTATCTGACTCCAATACAGACTAAACTTATACTTAGTGGCTACAAGACTATCCACACGCAATACTTTTCAAGGCTTTCCCTCCAGTGAAAGTTCTCTTATGTTGGCTGGGCATAGTGGCTCACACCTGTAATCCCAACACTTTGTAAAGCTGAGGTAGGAGGATCCCTTGAGCCCAGGAATTTGAGACCGACCTGGGCAACATAGTGAGACTCTATCTCTAAGAAAAACATTTTTAAAAAAATTACCCAGGCATGGTGGTATGCACCTGTAACCCCAGCTGCTCTGAGTGAGGCTGGAGGATCACTTGAGCCTCAAAGGTTGAGGCTACAGTGAGCCATGATTGCATCACTGCACTGCAGCCTGGAAGACAGAGCAAGACCTTGTCTCAAAAAAAAAAAAAAAAAAGTTATCATATGTTTAATGAGAAACTTCCATGTTCATTTGCTAAAAAGGTTTCGGTCCCCTGACAGTTCTCCAACCTTTTCTTAGCTCTGACTTGTGGCTGAAAGTTATCCTACATTCACCACCTTTATAGAATTCCTCCCATGAGTTCTCTGATGTTCTTGGAACTGTGATCTGCCTAAAAGTACTCCAAGATCCCTGACACTGGCAGGCCCATTCACATGTGTAAGTTCTCTGATACAGTGCAAGGTTTGATGTGTGGCTGAAAGCTTTTCCATGCGCATTACGTTTGTAAGTTTCATCCCTGTGAGTTTTCTGATTCTTTTCGTGGTTTTACTTCTGGGGGAAATCTTCCCTACTCCATCACATTTATAGGATTTCTCCCTTGTGTGATTCATCTGATGGCTTTTTACGCCTGAAAACTCTGAAAAGTTTCCCACGTTGATCACATTTATAGGATTTCTGATCTTTGTGAGTTATCTGATACAGTCTAAGGCCTGATTTCTAGTTGAAAGCTTTACCACATTCATTACATTCAGAGGGTTTCTTCCCTGTGTGAATTCTCTGAAGTATAAGGTTTGATTTCCTACAGAAAGATTTCCCACATTCAGTACATTCAAAGGGTCCTCCTCTGAGTTGTTCTCTGATGAACTGTAAGAGATTATTTTCAGGGAAAATTGTCCCACATTCATTACATTCATAGGTTTTCTCAACTTTGTGACTTATTTGATGTAAAAGGGATGACCTCCTAGAGAAGAATTTTTGACATTCAAGATACACATAGGACTCCTCCTTTATGTGAGTTCTCTGATGTATATTGAAGGTAGACTGAGAACTGAGATTCCCTGTGTACGGTATTATCACAGGACGTCTCCAATGTGCAAGTTTTCTGATGATGCACTGTAAGGGCTTAAATGTGGCTGAAGTTTTTCCCAAACTCAAAACGTTTCACCCCTGTGAGAGCTCTCTGATATTCTCTGAAGAGTACTTTTCAACTGAAAGTTGAAAAAAAAAAGAAAGGAAGAATCCTTTGTATTGATCTATCATTTAAAAATTCCGGTGTATACTTGACTATCACCCTGCTGCTAGCCATACTTCAGGCAACATCAGGCCTTTCCTAAAAACAAAAAATGGTTCTGAGCTCACTGCCCCAAGAAATAACAGATGAAAGAGTTAAGAGATCTCTTTCTTGAAAACAAGGGTTTATTATATATTTATATATATACACACATATAAATACATATATGTAAATATAAAAATTTGCAACAAAATATATACTTTTAAATATATATAATTTTGAATTTGAATTCATATAAATATATGAATTCAAAATATTATATATATATACTGACAAAATATTTGCAAACCACATGCCCAAGAAAGATCTCATTTCTAAAACAGCAAAAAACCCAGATAAGCCAGTTATAAAATGGGTAATCCTAGCACTTTGGGAGGCCAAGGCAGGCGGATCAGGAGGTCAGGAGATCCAGACCATCTTGGCTAACACGGTGAAACCCTGCCTCTACTAAAAAAAAAAAAAAAAATCAGCCAGGCGTGGTGGTGCACGCCTGTAATCGCAGCTACTCGGGAGGCTGAGGCAGGAGAATGGCGTGAACCTGGGAGGTGGAGCTTGCAGTGAGTGGAGATCGCGCCACTGCACTCCAGCCTGGCGACAGAGTGAGACTCCATCTCAAAAATAAATAAATAAATAAGGAACTTTTTATTATGGAAAATCCCAAACATTTAGTGGTTCATCCCTGTAATCCCAGCACTTTGCAAGGCTAAAGTGGGAGGATCACTTAAGCCCAAGAGTTCATGACCAGCCTGGGAAATATAGTGAGACCAATTCTCAACAAAAAAATATTAAAAACTAGCTGAGCATGGTGGCGCACACCTGTAGTCCCAGCTACTCAGGAGGCTGAGGTGGGAGGATCACTGAGCACAGGAGGTGGAGGCTAACAGTGAGCTGAGATTGTACCACTGTGCTCCAGCCTGGGTGACAGTGAGACCCTGTCTCAAAAAAAAAAAAAAGTAAAAAAAGTAGTATAACCCCCCCTGTGAATCCATCACTCATCTTCAACAATTATCAATATTCTGCTATTTAAAACTCCATCCACCCACTATTCCCCAGACAATTGTTAGTATTGTTTTTTAGCCATTGCTTTTAAAGCCAATCTTTGTTAGGTTTTCTATTTTTTACATAAACCACATTCTTAACTTTTACACTAGTTACATAAAATTTGCAGTAGAAATAGCCATGGAATAGATAGATATCGGATACTCTCTTGGTATCTACTGATATCTTTTTCTTTTTTTCTTTTTTGGAGACAAAGTACTGCTCTGTCACCCAGGCTGGAGTGCAGTGGCATGATTTCAGCTCACTGCAACCTCCACCTGCTGGATCCAAGCCATTCTCCTGGCTCAGCCTCCTTGAGTAACTGGGATTACAGGCGTGCACCACCACGCCTGGCTAATTTTTCTGTTTTTAGTAGAGATGGGGTTTCACCATGTTGGCCAGGCTGGTCTTGAACTTCTGATCTCAGGTAATCTGCCCGCCATGGCCTCCTAAAGTGCTGGGATTACAGGTATGACCCACCGTGCCTGGCCTATTGATATTATCTTAATATTATTTAACACTGAATATTAAAGTTGAATATTATATTAAATATGATTTCACATTGAAATCCCCTTGCATTGCTGAAATAATGATTAAGTAATGTTACACACACATACAGACAGAGGTTATTTTTATTTGTATTTGAGGCAGAGTCTCACTCTGTTGCCCAGGATGGAGTGCAGTGGCACAATCTTCGCTTACTGCAACCTCCACCTCCTGGGTTCAAGTGATTCTCATGCCTCGCCCTCCCAAGTAGTTGGGATTACAGGAGTGTGCCACCACACCCAGCTAATTTTTGTATTTTCAGTAGAGATGGGGTTTCACCATGTTGGCCAGGCTGGTCTCGAACTCCTGGCCTCAAGTGATCTGTCTGCCTTGGCCTCCCAAAGTGCTGTGATTACAGGCATGAGCCAATGCACCTGGCCAAGATGATTATTTTAAATGCAAACTGACATTTTAATTTTTTTTTTTTTTTTTTTTTTTGAGACAGAGTCTCTCTCTGTCTCCCAGGCTAGAGTGCAGTGGTGTGATCTCGGCTCACTGCAAGCTCTGCCTCCCAGGTTCACGCCATTCTCCTGCCTCAGCCACCTGAGTAGCTGGGACTACAGGTGCCCGCCACCACGCCCGGCTGATTTTTTGTATATTTAGTAGAGACGGGGTTTCACCATGTTAGCCAGGATGGTCTCGATCTCCTGACCTCATGATCCATCTGTCTTGGCCTCCCAGTGTTGGGATTACAGGCATGAGCCACCGCGCCCAGCCACAAACTGACATTCTGATTTTTAATAGGATTCAGCCTCTTTATATTTAGTGAAGCAACTGAAATGCTCCTTGTGACGGGTCAATTTGGGGGCAGCAGTGCAATGTCCATGTGGGGTTTAGTGCAATCCTAATTGCTACATCAAACAAGAGAAGGGAAAAGTGAGGTGGAAGTAGGGGCATAACATAACCCCCCATTACTTTCCATAGAGCCTGACAGACACATGAACAGAAGAATGCAGTAGGGGGGCTAAAGAAAAAATAATAGTTAACTGGGGAGAGATGAAGATGCTTTTGAGAAGACATGAGATTACTGCTGAATTTTTAGGATGAAGCCAGTGCATACAAGGCTGAGCTACGGTGTTTGTGTATGAAGTTGTTATGACAGGTAACAGAGCCTATGGGGAGAGACCCCTAATCACCTCATTCCCTCAGAGTTGAGACCTGCCAGGGACAGAGCTTATACTTTAAGGTCCAGAACACAAGGACACTCAGGCAGAAATCTGGACCCCAGATACTATAGTTGAGGCCTTGTCAACCTTGCCTACCTACCCCACATTCCCTATTCCCATCTCCTCCTTCCCTAAAAAACTCCCACAGGAACTCTTGAAACTGGTTCCTAGGTAAATTCAGGGAAAGATCCAAAAGAACCCGGCAGGTCTCCAGTTAAGCCCTCTGGAATCCCTCATGGACCTTTGAAGCTCCTGAACTCTCATAACAGATCCTGACACCAGCTGAAAGACTTTAGGACAGACTGGCTCTTAGATCAGAGCTCCTGTATGTCCTCCTCAGCCTTTCAAGGAGCATGACAGCAGACAGTGCTCTACAGACCCATGTCTGTTGTATTCCTCAGGCCTGCACATGCCTGAAGGATGAGACAATCAGGAACCAAACTCCTGTCCTGAAACAGATTCCTCAGGGAATCTCCCTGTTCTTAGCCAGTTTGAGTGGGATTGACTCTAAGGCCACCTTCAAGGATAGTCCTAACTGGCTTAATCCAATGAGCCAATCCCTCTAGCACAGTGATTGGGTCAGGGATAGACAAGCAACCCAGTGTGTAAACTTGCTTTTGCTACAAAACCAAACTATCCCAAAATTTAGTGGAATAGTTTAAAACAACAAACTTCTTTTTACTTCTCACAGTTCTGTCAGTTGGCTGAGTGGTTCTTCAGGTCTGGACTGGTTCAGCTAAGATCCAATGGTCCAGGTCTAAGGACGGCCAGTTGGTCATAGGAATGAGGTGGCGCTTATCTAGGACAGCTCATTTCTGCTCCACATGGTCTCTCCATCTTCATGCTTCTCACATGGAGGTCTAAGGTTCCAAAGAACAATTTTCAAATCTCTGCTTGCATCACATAAAAAGGTATGGCCAAAGTCAGTCACACGTTCAAGCCCAGACTCAGTGTGCGAGTGACATGCACAAAGATGTGGTGACAGGGAGATGTATGATCACACTGGTAGTCATTGCAGCACATACAGTATTACCCAGGAGTCTTGAGTCCTTCTGAAAAGTCAAGCTTCCTCTCTCTTCTTTGGGGGCTACTATGAAAGATCTTCTTCACATTGTCAATGCAACAATAAGAAAAGAATTTAGGCCGGGCGCGGTGGCTCACGCCTGTAATCTCAGCACTTTGGGAGGCCGAGACGGGCAGATCACGAGGTCAGGAGATCGAGACCATCCTGGCTAACACAGTGAAACCTCGTCTCTACTAAAAAAATACAAAAATTAGCCGGGCGAGGTGGCGGGCGCCTATAGTCCTAGCTACACGGGAGGCTGAGGCAGGAGAATGGCGTGAACCCGGGAGGCGGAGCTTGCAGTGAGTGGAGATCGCACCACTGCACTCCAGCCTGGGCGACAGAGTGAGACTCCGTCTAAAAAAAAAAAAAAAAAAAGAAAAGAATTTAGAGCTGCTAGGTTGGGTGGGGAGTGGGGTTGGGTGGGGAGTGGGCCTCAAGTAGAGAGTAAGGATTAAATGAGAGGAGAGGGACAGAGAGAAACCAGGGTCCTACAAAGGTGATTGAGATACTGAACCATGCTCTGCCTAAAGATTTTTCACACACATAAAACAGGACATTTCCTTTTGTTTAAGCCAGTGGGAGTTGTATTACTGCTACATGCAACCAAAAGCATCCTCACATGGTTGTGAAGACAGAGCAGATATGGTCAGAGAAAGTGTAGATACAGGGGTCAAAGAAGATGTTATTTTTCAGATGAGACAGGTTGAAACGTGTTTATATGTTGAAACGAGGTGTTTATACGTTGAAATGAGCAGAGGAAAGATTGAAGATACAAGAAAATAAGCTGACAACCAATAAAGCAATTCCTATGGGAAAACAGGAGGTAGTAGGATTTAGGACACAGGTGAAGGGATTATTTTCCTTTAAACAGAATGGTATGCCTGAGAGCAACTGGAACAACACAGACACTCAACAAATGTTTGCTGAACAAATAGATTGAAGATTTGGGATCTTCTGATACCTCCTCCTCTCACAAATCAATATATGCCCAGTTTACAGAAAGCTACATTAATCCATGGCATTCTCAGTCTTCCCAATCCACCTTTGGAAGATAATCTTGACTGTGGCTTTCAGATTACCTTGCTTTTGCATCCAAGAACTGTTTACCCCAAGTATTTCAGGAAGAATCAGAGGAATGAGTACCTAATCTTGAACTCATTCACAATCTTGAGTTCTCTCTCCCACCAGATCAGTGTTTTTCAAAATATAAACCTGACAACTTGCAACAAAATCACCTTGGGGGCTTACTGAAATGCAGATTCGTGACCCCACTTACTAAGCTGGACTCTGAACGAGAGAATCTGCATTTTAACATTCTCTGTTCTCAAGTTGGTCTTTATGTTGCTCTACCAGACGTAAACTGTCTAAGAGCAAGGGCAGGGTCTGGTTGCCTTTGTTTCCTCAGCACATTTCCTGGCATAATGTTTATCAAATGAGTATTTAAGTCAGGGAATCCATGCCACTAAATCTGAGTTCACAAATTAAGCTTTTCAGAAAGCACATCTTTAAAGTACGGTTCCAGTATGTTACAGTAAGTTGATGTATATTTCAAATCTGTCATATGTTGAAGGGAGAAAATTAAGCTTTTCAGAAAGCACATCTTTAAAGTATGGTTCCAGTATGTTACAGTAAGTTGATGGATATTTCAAATCTGTCATGTGTTGAAGGGAGGAAATGATAGAGAAACACTGTCCTATATTTGGCAAGCCAAGAGTCTGACTTTATAACATCTTAAAATCTGCTTCTACTTATTAAAAAAAAAACAAAAACTCAAGTTTCTCCCTTAAAAAGCAAAATTGATATGTACAGCCTAGTCATAGTGTGAAGCCATGCTGGTAAACGTTCCTTCATGATTAATACCTAAGAGTTTTCCCAGGCTCATCTTACCACCCTGGCCCTGTGGCCAACCCTGTCTATCACAGCTGGGAAAGGCTACCTTTTGAATGCTCTTTTTTTTT
>NW_012101599.1:358265-360013 GCF_000951045.1 Mandrillus leucophaeus
AAATTAAGCTTTTCAGAAAGCACATCTTTAAAGTACGGTTCCAGTATGTTACAGTAAGTTGATGTATATTTCAAATCTGTCATATGTTGAAGGGAGAAAATTAAGCTTTTCAGAAAGCACATCTTTAAAGTATGGTTCCAGTATGTTACAGTAAGTTGATGGATATTTCAAATCTGTCATGTGTTGAAGGGAGGAAATGATAAGAGAAACACTGTCCTATATTTGGCAAGCCAAGAGTCTGACTTTATAACATCTTAAAATCTGCTTCTACTTATTAAAAAAAAAACAAAAACTCAAGTTTCTCCCTTAAAAAGCAAAATTGATATGTACAGCCTAGTCATAGTGTGAAGCCATGCTGGTAAACGTTCCTTCATGATTAATACCTAAGAGTTTTCCCAGGCTCATCTTACCACCCTGGCCCTGTGGCCAACCCTGTCTATCACAGCTGGGAAAGGCTACCTTTTGAATGCTCTTTTTTTTTAACTGCAGCCTTGATCTCCTGGACTCAAGCAATCCTCTCCCACCTCAGCCTCCACACCCAGCTGATTTTTGTGTATTTTCTAGAGACAGGGTTTCACCATGTTGCCCAGGCTGGTCTCGAACTCCTGGGCTCAAGTAAGCCACCCACTTTGGCCTCCCAAAGTGCTGGGATTAGAGGCGTTAGCCACCGTGCCCAGCCTGATCTTCTTTCTATAAAAACAAAACAACAAAATGTATACATAGATGAACAACATCAGTCGTCCACCAGGATGCCTCCTGTGATGGTTAATTTTACGTCAAGTTGGCAGAACCACAGTACGCAAATATGTGGTCAAACATTATTCCAGATGTTTCCATGAGGATGTTTTTGGATGACATTAACATTTAATAGGTGGACTTTTGAGTAAAGCTGATTGCCCTCCATAGGCCTGACTAGAACAAGACTGACCTCCCCCTAGCTAGAGGGAATGCAGCAGACAGCTTTCAGACTTGAACCGCAACGTCAGCTTTTTCCTGGGTCTTCAGCCTTGAATGGCAGCGATGACTCTTTTCTGTGTCTCCAGCCTGCCAGTCCACCATGCAGATTTTGGATTTGCTGGCCTCCTTAACTATGAGACAATTCCTTAAAATAAACCTCTTTATCCACACACAGACACACACCCTTTAGTTCTATTTATTTGGAGAAGCCTGACTGATACACTTCCTCCAATCACTTTGTACCACTTCTGTGCACACACACCTGCCCCTTCACTCAACTTCAACCCGCTTTCACTTTCAAATGCCCACACTGAAGCGTCATCTTGAGAGCACTGCCTTTGTTCAGCCTATTAAACTGCTTTGCTTGCATGTGCAGAGCTAGGCGTGCCTGCACACTTACATCCTCTTCAGCGGCCACATGAAAAACAGGGTAAGTGTATGCAAGCCTAGCTCCCTTGTCTCCGGCAGCGATAACTCTGAGGTATCACCTATACTCCCTAACTCTCCTGTGAAGTCATACTAAAACGATCTTTTGCAAAGGTCTGCCTCAGCTTTCATCCTTCTTGGTTTCCATTCCCTATCGTGCTTGCTCCACTTCTTTACCAAAGTTTAGAGCCAAAACGAAGTTAACAGCCTATCGTTTCTTCCGGCCTTTTCTGATCCATTTTAATCCACTGCACTAATCTCTCTAAAATACACATCACGTCACTCTTTTTTTTTTTTTTTCTTTGAGACGTAGTCTCACCCTGGTGCCCAGGTTGGAGTGCAATGGCGGATCTCGGCTCACTGCA
>NW_012101599.1:361418-365560 GCF_000951045.1 Mandrillus leucophaeus
AGTAGGCGGGGCCTGGCGTGGGGCGCGCGTTCGCTGTGGTAGCGCGTCAGGCAGTCTGCCGTGGTGGAGGAGCGGAGAAGTCCGGGCGACAGTGAGTACCAGAATCCGGTGAGATCGAGGCGCGGAGCCGGGGCTCCTCAGAGCGTTTGGTTCCATTGCATTCCCCTCGCAGCCGCAGCCTGGAGCCTCCTGCGGCTCGGCCTGGGCCAGAAGACACACCTTCCAGGCTATTAAATTAGTATTTGTAAAAATACGCTGCAAACTTGGGAAGAAATTGCCACCTCGCGGCCTGTGCAGCGGCTCACACCTGTAGGCCCAGTTACTCGGGAGGCTGAGGCGGGCGGATCACTTAAGGTCAGGAGTTCGGGACCACCCTGGGCAACATGTCGAGCCCTCCCCCCCACCACAAAAAAATCCAAAAATTAGCCGGGCGTGTTAGTGCACGTCTGTCATCCCAGCTGCTCGGGAGGCTGAGGCAGAAGAATCACTTGAACCAGGAGGCGGAGGTTGCAGTGAGCCCAGATCCCGCCACTGCACTCTAGCCTGGGAGACAAGAACACAACTTAAAAAAAAAAAAAAGGAAAGAAAAAATACCTTGGCACATAGTTTTAAAAGATTATTGGAAGTCTTCCTTAGTAAAGCATTTACTAAACATTTTTTCTTTTGGTCTGTGAACTAGGCTGGGAAGCATTTCCTTCCTCAGTAATTTTCCACAGATTCTAAAGAATTGCGGTAGAGAGAATTTTACCTGAGCCACAAAGAGCTTCCTGCAAGTGGGTACTGGTGGGGATTGCAACTTTAAATCCAACTAGAAAAGATTTGTCTATAGAAGAGAACACCCTCTTAGTTCGTAGGTAATGCCTAATACATTTTAGCAGTAATTTTAACATACACCACTTTTTTCAGCCACTTACTTACAGTCTTAACAAAAATGGGAAGCAGTTACCAGCATCTTCTATGTAGCTATGTGTTCAGCATTATGTCAGGTTCTAGGAGGAATCAAAGACAAATGATTCCTGCCCTCCGGAAGTCTGCACAGTCTTCTGTCTTTAAAACAAAATTAGTGCATTCTGGGGCCGTTTCTTGACGATGGCACTTTGGGAGTCCCCATCTAGTTCTGGGTAGTCATTAACTGAGCATGGTATTGTGTTCTTGTGAAAAACAGTAAGTTCAGGCCATGCGCAGTGGCTCACGCCTGTAATCCCAGCACTTTGGGAGGCCGAGGCAGGCGGATCACAAGGTCAGGAGATCGAGACCATCCTGGCTAACACGGTGAAATCCCGTCTCTACTAAAAATACAAAAAAATTGCCAGGTGTGGTGGCGGACGCCTGTAGTCCCAGCTACTGGGGAAGCTGAGGCAGGAGAATCGCTTGAACCTGGGAGGTGGAGGTTGCAGTGAAGCGAGATCTCACCACTGCACTCCAGCCTGGGCAACACAGACTGCATCTAAAAAGAAAAGAAAAGGGGCCAGGCGCAGTGGCTCACGCCTGTAATCCCAGCACTTTGGGAGGCCGAGGCAGGCGGATCACAAGGTCAGGAGATCGAGACCATCCTGGCTAACACGGTGAAACCCCATCTCCACTAAAAATAGAAAAAATTAGCCGGGCGCGGTGGCAGGTGCCTGTAGTCCCAGCTACTCGGGAGGCTGAAGCAGGAGAATGGCGTGAACCCGGGAGACGGAGCTTGCAGTGAGCCTAGATTGCACCACTGCACTCCAGCCTGGGCAACAGAGCAAGACTCCATCTCAAAGAAAAAAAAAAGTCAAGCTGTTTACTGTTGCAAGGCCCTGGCTCTTCTATCTGGATACTTCTGTGTAGGAAGCTGCTTCCTTCTACCACCTTGAAAAAAGTCTGTTGTTTTCAGTGCTATCACCTTAGAAAAGCCTTTCCTATTGGCCGGGCGCAGTGGCTCACGCCTGTAATCCCAGCACTTTGGGAGGCCGAGGCAGGTGGATCACAAGGTCAGGAGTTCAAGACCAGCCTAGCCAATATGGTGAAACCCCATCTCTACTAAAAATACAAAAATGAGCCGGGCGTGGTGGCAGCTGCCTGTAGTCCCAGCTACTCAGGAGGCTGAGGCAGGAGCATCACTTGAACCCAGGAGGAAGAGGTTACAGTGAGCCGTGATTCCACCACTGCACTCCAGCCTGGGTGACAGAGGGAGACTCTGTCTCAAAAAAAAAGAAAAACCTTTCCTAATCACCCTTTCTCAAGAAGTCTTCCCCCTGCATTCTCTCAGTTTCCCTCTTGGCACTTAACACTCTTTTTGATTACTTACATGTTTATTTGTTTGTATATTGTGCTGCCTAAGGCCATGAAGGCAAGCGTGATACGTGTTTTGTTTACTGTTGCCTGTCTAGTACTTTTAATATTGTCACCATGTAATACTTATGTATACTGAATGAATGAATGAGCACCTAGCCTGCTTACAAGACTTCTGAGATTCCATGTGACTGTCCTTCCACTTAGCCATTCAATCTTATCTTCTTCAACTTGGATCTCCCTATCTAGCCAGGCGGTTTTCTTACTAATGCCTCATGCCAGATAACTTAACGCTTCCGATGCTCAGAATTCCCTCATGAACCCTTCGGTTATCCATATTTTTCACATCCTTCTACTGCAGTTTGTGCCCTCTGAAGACTTCACCAGCTATTTCAGCCCTCAATGATAACTTTGTTCTTTGGCCTATGTGAAAGTTGTCAAATTCAAAATGGAGTCACTTGTGTCAAACCCTAGTATAATGGAGCTAGGGAAGGCAATGAAGGGAGGGCTCTCACACATGATTAGACTGATAACAGGAACTATCACAAAAATTTTTTTCCAAACCAAAGCTTACTACATGTGTCACACAAGGATAGCTAGCAGCACAAGGACAGCTAGCCATTATATGAGAGCACCTGCCTGACACACCCAGTCCAAAACTGGAAGAGCCTAACCGTAACTCCAGGATTACAAGTCCTACCTAACAACTGCTGCCACTCATCAATCAGAACACACCAGCTATAAGACGCTGCCAGTGCCAATGAACTTTCCTTAAAGAAACAACTTTGAGGCTGGGCATGGTGGCTTAGGCCTGTAATCCCAGCACTTTGGGAGGCCGAGGCAGGCAGATCACAAGGTCAAGAGATTGAGACCATCCTGGCCAACATGGTGAAACCCCGTCTCTACTAAAAATACAAAAATTAGCTGGGCTTGGTTGGCCAGCGCCTGTAGTCCCAGCTACTCAGGAGGCTGAGGCAGGAGAATTGCTTGAACCGGGGAGGCAGAGATTGCAGTGAGCCGAGACCACGCCACTGCACTCCACCCTGGCGACAGAGCCAGACTCTGTCTCAACAAAAACAACAACAACAACAACTTTGAAAAACCTTCTCTTTCCCCAATAAAACCCTAACTTTTTTGTTGTTGTTCGCAGGACATACTGGATGCTGCCCTGGTCTGTATATCCTAATCACCATCCTACTTATATGTTATTCCCAAATAAAACCTTTTTACTTGGAGATCTGTGTCTCTATGTTCATTGACCCTTGACCAACGTGGTTTGAACTGTGTGGGTTCACGTTTTTTTGCGGGGGGAGGATACAAGGCCTTCCCTGTCACCCAGGCTGGAGTGCAGTGGCACTATCTCGGCTCACTGCAGCCTCGACCTCCCAGGCTCAAGCAGTCCTCCCACCTCAGCCTTCCAAGTAGCTGGGACTACAGGCACATGCCACCACACCCAGCTAATTTTTGTATTTTTTGTATAGACGGGATTTCACCATGTTGCCCAGGCTAGTCTTAAACTCCTGAGTTCAAGCAGCCCACCCACCTCAGCTTCCCAAAGTGCTGGGATTACAGATCTGAATGTGTGGGTCCACTTATACATGGATTTTTTTTCAATAAAATATTGGAAAATTTTTGGAGATTTGTGACAGTTTGAAAAAGGATGAACCGCATAGCCTAGAAATACCATCACTTTGGGAGGCTGAGGCAGGAGGATCACTTGAGCCAACAAGTTCAAGGCTGCAGTGATCTGTGATGACACCACCACAGTCCAGCCTTGGTGACAGAGCAAGACCTTGTCCTTAATTTAAAAATAATAATAAAATAAATTTTTAAAAAAGTAAAAATCAGCCAGGCTCAGTGGCTCACACCTATAATCCAAG
>NW_012101599.1:366845-371128 GCF_000951045.1 Mandrillus leucophaeus
CTGCAGCCTCAAACTCCTGCACTCAAGCGATCCTCCCACCTCAGCCTCCCAAGTAGCTGGGACTACTAGCACATAACACCATACCTGGCTAATTTTTTAAATTTTTGTAGAGATAAAGTCTCACTTTGTTGCCCAAGCTAGTCTTCAATTCCTGACCTTAAGTGATCCTCCTGCCTCAGGTTCCCAAAGTTCTGGGGTTACAAGTGTGAGTCACCATGCCAGGCCTTTATGATTTTCTTAATAACATTTTCTTTTCTCTAGCTTACTTTATTATAAGAATACAGAATATAATATACATAACATATAAAATGTGTGTTAATCAACTGTTTATGTTATCAGTGAGGCTTCTGGTCAACAGTAGGCTATTAAGTTTTTGAGAAATCAAAAGTTACACATAGATTTTCAACTATGTGGGAGCTTGGTACCCCTAACCCCTGCGTTGTTCAAGGGTCGGCTACATTTTTAAATATATATTAACAGCCCCTATAGCTTTTTTGGTTTTGTTTGAGACAAAGTCTGTATCTTTTCTGCAGGCTGGAGTGCAGTGGTGCACTCTCAGCTCACTGCAACCTCCTCCTCTCAGGTTCAAGCGATTCTCACGTCTCAGCCTCCCGAGTAGCTGGGATTACAGCCACCTGCCACTATGCCCAGCTGATTTTTTTATTTTTTAGTAGAGACGGGGTTTCACCATGTTGGCCCGGCTGGTCTCGAACTCCTGACATCAAGTGATCCACCCACCTCTCTGACCTCCCAAAACGCTGGGATTACAGGCGTGAGCCATGGCGCTCGGCCAGCCCTTATAGTTTGAATCTGACTCTAACCAGTATGTGATTAATTGCTTCCTAGTTAGTCTTGGCCACCCACTAAGCATGTAAGTGCTTGAATATCCCTTGTTTTCCAGGTATACTGTTGAGCAGTCTTTGAGTTCTACATAAGGACATCGTCCCTGTCCGCTTTAGCAGTAACTCCTAAGCCTGTTCTAGTAGTGGAGAACAATGAACTGTGTGATGTTTATCAGCAATAACTGGGCCCCACTTAAACCTTATCAATGTATTAATTCACACTTATAAGCTATGGTGTTGTGAATGCTCAAAGCTCTATAAAGATATTTTCATTTGTCATTGCATCTAATAATTTTTTATTATCAATAAAAGGAGTATTTGTGAATGATGGTGGAAAATCAAACCTTAAGGTTTGTAAGTCTTCACATATTGATAGATTAGAATTCCAATCTTAATCAGCATTGACTTCTTTTTATAAGACAACCTTGATGACGTTAAATTTGCTTTGTTTTATTTTATTTTATTTTTTATTTTATTTTATTTTATTTTTTGAGACAGTCTCACTCTCTCGCCCGGGCTGGAGTGCAGTGGCACCATCTCGGCTCACTGCAACCTCTGCCTCCTGAGTTCAAGCGATTCTCTTGCCTGAGCCTCCCGAGTAGCCGGGATTACAGGTGCCCACCACCACGCCCAGCTAATTTTTTCTGTATTTTTAGTAGAGACGGGGTTTCACCATGTTGGCCAGCCTAGTCTCGAACTCCTGACCTCAGGTGATCCACCCAGCCTGGCTTCCCAAAGTGCTGGGATTACAGGCGTGAGCCCCTGCTCCTGCCCGTGCTTTATTTTAGGATTTCAGGATTGATCACATTCATGTTAAATAAGGCTTTCAAGCAGTGTGAATGAAACTGCCCCGGAAGAAAGATAAGGCAGATGTGGTATCTGTACCCAAACAAACCTAGAGAAGATTGGGTGTTAGCATGGTTTTAAGCAGATATGTAGTTCAGCTTAAACTTGATACACTGTGGTGTGCCCCCACCCCCAATCCCACCCAGGCCAATCTCTCAGGAATTGTGGAAATGGCTTTCACTCCTGGAGATGAGGTAAAGGACAGCCACTGGATATGTCACTGACCCACAGGAGCAGTGAGGCAGTAGGAAGGAAAGCTGCAGGGCACTGATGAGTATTAGCTTTACTGACAGCAGCTACTGGATAGATCATCAAGCCCCACAAGTGTTTGATGGGTTTTTCACGTCTGCACCGTTGGAAGGACTTTTGTGTATTGGTATGTTCAGGTATATGTGATAGTTGTAAGCCTTCAGTAGACTAGAAGGGACTTATTTATCGTGAACAGCACCACAGAGAATTTCACCAATAAATTTGTGTGCAGTAACCAAGTTGTGGAAAGAGTATCTTTTATCGCTTCTAACAAAGCCTCGGTTGTTCCCAGACTGGTCTTAACATAGGATTTAATGTGGTAACAGAAGTGTCTATGCTTATCAGATATAGCTGCTTATCAGTTTGTAGCAGAAGGTTAGCCATTGGTTTGGTTTCTGGTAAAAAAAAAAAAAAAAAAAAATCTTTAACAGAGAGCATCATCAGCTCTTTACATCTATAACAGGCATTTACTGTTTGTAATGCTTATGTTTAAGGGAAACTGATAGAGATAGTGTATCCAAATCCACCTGTGTGTCTTCAGAACAGGAGAAATTGCTTACCAGTGTTCTTTCTACATTTATTTTCCAGTTTATATAAAAGTAATATGAAAAGGGGAATAACAGTAAAGAATTTGAAAGCCATAAACTTACAAACGTCGTTCTCTAAGAATCATTGTTTTGTTATTGAGTACCTTTAGATTGTTCTGCGAGCTAAAACTTTTCAGGACTTTTGTGTGCTAGCATTTTCTAAGTAGAAAGTGTTACACTTAATGACTACTTCATTGCGACACAATTCACATAGGCTAATGTTCACCTTTTTAAAGTGAATGATTCCACATTTAAAGTTTTCGGTATATTCACCAAGTTGTGCATTGATCACTACTGTATAATTTCAGAACATTTTATCATTGTCTTAGTCTTAGCTTATGCAAGAGGAGGAACTGAGTGGCTGCAGGCGTGACTGAATCCAGGGTGCCTTAGTATGTTTTCTGTTGCTATAACTGAATATCTGAATACACAATATCTGGATAATGTATTTGAAAAATAAATTTATTTGTTACAGTTTGGGATTCTCGGAAATCCCAGGTCAAGGAGCCACACCTGGTCGACTTCTGGTGCGGGCCACATGCTGTGTCTTCATGTGGCAGAAGACATCGCATGCCAAGAGAGAGCCAACCTGGCTTTTATAACAGACCCAGTCTCGTGATAACCAACCCGTTCCCCTGATAACCCATCCATCCATTAACACCTGAATGGATTAACTCATTCATGACAGCGAAGCCCTCGAGACCCAGTAACCTCTTAAAGGCCCCACCTCTTAGTGTTGTTACATTGAGGATTAAGTTTCAACCCGAGTTTTGGAGGCGACAAGCATTCAAACCATAGCAGTCATCCCAAAAAGAAACCTCATAGCCATTAGTAGTCACTCACCATTGCCCTCTACCCTCAGTCCCAGATAACCACTAATCCTTCTTTCCCTATGAATTTTTTTCTGCTTTCTTTGACTTAGCATAATGTTTTTAGGGTTCATCCATGTTACAACTTGTATCAGAACTTCGTTCCTTTATAGGACCAAGTAATATTTCACTGTACAAATAATCACATTTTGTTGATCCATTCATCAGAGGATGGACATTTGGGTGGTTTCCCGTTTATGACCATTATGAATAATGCTGCTGTGAAGATGTGCCTAGAAGTTTTTGACAATGTGTTCTCAGTTCTCTTGTGTATATACTTAGGAGTGGCGTTGCTGGTCACGTGGTAACTCTATGTTTAATTTTTGAGGAACTCCCAGGCTGTTTTTCAATGTGGCTTTACCATTTTAGATTCCTACCAGCCAGTGTACGAGAGTGCCAGTTTTTCTGCCTTCTTACCAGCACTTTTTACCATCCATCTTTTAAATTATAGCCTTCCAAGTACATATGAAGTGATACCTCATTGTGCATTCAATTGGGATTTCCCTAATGATTAGTGATTTTAAGTAGTGCTTATAGGCCGTTTGTAGATCTTCTTTGGAGAAATGTCCATTAAGATCCATTGTGCCCATGGCCGGGGACGGTGGCTCACGCCTGGAATCCCAGCACTTTGGGAGGCCGAGGTGGGCAGATCACGAGGTCCGGAGATGGAGACCATCCTGGATAACACATTGAAACCCCCTCTCTACTAAAAATACAAAAAATTAGCTGGGGGTGGTGGCGGCGCCTGTAGTCCCAGGTACTCAGAAGGCTGAGGCAGGAGAATGGCGTGAACCTGCGAGGCGGAACTTGCAGTGATTCGGGTCGCACCACTGCACTCCAGCCTGGGCGACGGCGAGATTCCGTCTCAATCAATCAATCAATCAATCAAT
>NW_012101599.1:372639-374479 GCF_000951045.1 Mandrillus leucophaeus
TGGTGTGATCTTGGCTCACTGCAACCTCTGCCTTCTGGGTTCAAGCATTTCTCCTGCCTCAGCCTCCCGAATAGCTGGGATTACAGGTGCCCACCACCATGCTGGCAAATTATTTTGTATTTTTAGTAGATACAGGGCTTCACCATGTTGGCCAGGCTGTTTTCAAACTCCTAATCTCAAGTAATCTGCCCACCTCGGCCTCCCAAAGTGCTAAGATTACAGGCGTGAGCCACCGCACCCCGCCAAACTTTTTTTGTTTTCACTTTTTGTAGAAACAGGGTCTCATTATGTTGCCCAGGCTGGTCTCAAACTCCTGAGCTGGAACCATTCTCTCACTTCAGCCTCCCAAAGTGCTGGGATTATAGGCATGAGCCACTGTATCGGGCCTATCCCTGAGTATTTTGTTCTTTTTTACACTATTGTATGTGGAATTGTTCTCTTAAATTTTTGGATTGTTCTTTGTTAGTGTGTGGAAATACAATTGATCTTTGTATATTGATTTTATGTCCTGCAACCTTCTGAATTCATGTATTGGCTTTAATGATTTTTTTTCTGTGTGTGTGTGGATTCCTTAGAATTTTCTGCCAGTAAGATCATGTCACCTGTAAATAGAAGAGTTTTATTAATTTTAGATGGTTTATCTAAGGAAGGAAAGAATGGTCTTCACATTGAAAGACAGACTCTAAGAAAGAAGAAAGCAGATACTTTATAACTATTACTTTAAATTCAGCCTTAGAACTTATAATTTGTACAGCTCCTTAAGGAGAGCCTTAAATAGAATGTGTTTAATCATTTATTAGTTATATTTTTATTTTTCTTGGCAGAAGGAAAAATTAAGGCAAAATGGTTTTGTATTTTTAAATCATGACTCAGTCATGAGTCAGGAACTGCTTATGTTCACATCCTGCCTCCTTCATTTATTAGCTAACCTTAACTTCTTTATACTTAATTTTCTTACCTCTAAAATGAGAATGATACCAGTACCTACTTTTAAGGTTGTTACGAAGATTAAATGATTTCATGTATGATTCTTAGTATCTGGCACATAGTCAGTGCTGTATAAATGTGAGCTGTTCCTGGTATTAGTTGAGCAGCAACCAGACCAAGTATCTTTTTGTTGCCTTTCTTAGTGACTATGCCAACTTGGAGAAAACCTGGCAGAGCTTATTGTGATGGCAGCTATGACTCATTACTTAATGGCACTCCTCTCTCCTGCTAGTATCAGTAGAGATCACCACAGTCAAGGCACAGGAGTGTTTGGAGTTGTCAAATTAAAGTCTCAGTGTAATGGCAAGAATACATATTGCTTGTTGTCAATCATTAAACACCAGAAATATCAAACTCCTGTTTTCTTTTTCTTTTTCTTCTTTTTTTTTTTTTTTTGGAGAAGGAGTTTTACTCTTATTCCCCATGCTGGAGTGCAATGGCGCTATCTTGGCTCACTGCAACCTCCGCCTTCCAGATTCAAGTGATTCTCTTGCCTCAGCCCCCCTAGTAGCTAGGATTACAGGCGCCTGCCACCATGCCCAGCTAATTTTTTGTATTTTTAGTAGAGATGGGGTTTCACTATGTTGGGCAGGCTGGTCTCAAACTCCTGACCTCAGACAGTCCACCCACCTCAGCCTCCCAAAGTGCTGGGATTACAGGGGTGAGCCACCGCGCCTGACTTGAACCGCTGTGCCTGGCTTCCTGTTTTCTGTTTTAACTAATAAAATACAAATTGTCTTGAGGAACTGTTGGGTTTGTCAGTAAAACCCATTCTTTTCATCCAGAAGAGCCCCCAACACATGCTGACTGTGCCGTGAATTAATAAGGGGGATCCTGAGGGTAAGAATTATAA
>NW_012101599.1:374726-378724 GCF_000951045.1 Mandrillus leucophaeus
AGAGGTTTGTAAAATGCACCAATCAGTGCTCTGTAAAAACGCACCAATCAGTGCTCTGTGGCTAGCTAGAGGTTTGTAAAATGCACCAATCAGCACTCTGTAAAATGGACCAATCAGCACTCTGTAAAATGGACCAATCAGCAGGACATAGGCAGGGACCGAATAAGGGAATAAAAGCTAGCCACCTCCCCCCACCCAACCCAGCAGCAGCAACCCACTTGGGTCTCTTTCCAGGCTGTGGAAACTTTGTTCTTTCGCTCTTCCCAATAAATTTTGGTGCTGCTCACTCTTTGGGTGCCACCTTTAAGAGTTGTAACGCTGACCACAAAGGTCCACAGCAAGCCAGCGAGACCATGAACCCACCAGAAGGAACAAACTCTGGACACATTAGGAGCCCCTGTCCCTAGCAAAGTGTGAACACAATGACCCCAAGGAGAAGGAGCCACCCGTGCGTCAGCCCATGTCCTCCTCTGACACTGAGACATCCAGCAGTGACAATGAGGTGGGTGTGGAGGGGCCAGACCCCAGGCATGGCTGGGCATCTGAGGGTCTCTCCTTCCCTAGATGTTTACTGTTTCTTAAGCTGAGATACTTTCAAGGGGGAAAATACTTACCTGTTCACTGACTAAGCAAAAGTGACTTGAGCAAATTTCCAACCAAGACAGTTAGCTTTTAAAAAACTTTTTATTTGAACTACTTATAGAAGCTACAAAAATAGTACAATGAGTGTCCATATGTCCCTCTCCATCCTTCCCCAGTGTTCACATTTTGTATAACTATTCCTTGTCAGTTTTTGAGGTAACCACAAACCAAGTGAGAAAGTCTCCAAGCAGTTTTGTCCAACCCTTTGTGTGCACCCGTTGAAGAAGAAGCACGTTCAACTGTCTTGACAGGCAAGCCACAGTCCGCCTTGTAGGGAATGAGATCTTGAATGACTTCCCTCCTAAGAGTCAGAGCCTATGCTGCGCCCTTCCGGTCCCAGACCCACGTGCCCGTGGGCATGTTTCACATACTCCAGTCTCCTGTGGGCTTCTACCTCATCCATCATGACCATTTGTGACATTTGCCTGTTCTTTGAAATGCATCATGAATTCTTTGGCCCAGGGGCTACTAGTTAGTACAGAATATCTTAAAAATAAAGCAAATATCTAACTGTTTTGGAGAGGTAAGAAAGTAACTCACAAGCTTTAACAGTCCTCCCTTCTACAAGAGATCTTAGTGGTACTGATGAGACTCAAATTTGAGGCAGCCTTAGAGACTTTCGAGTGCACAGGAGACTTCTCCCTCCAAATAAATCTTCATACTTATCTAAGGTGGATAAGAGCCAAGTGTCATTGTGGAGTGAGGTGAATACATATTTATTTGTAGTCTCTGCCGTCTCTTTCCATTTTCTTCCATAATTTTGTTAAGTTTTGTTTGAGATAATTATAGGTTCACCTGCAGGTACAAAAACTGTTACAGAGAAATCCCATGTACCCTTTACCCAGCCTTCAGCAATGGTAACATCACCCAAAACTATAGTACAATGCAACCAGAATATTGACACTGGCATAGTCAAGATACTGAAAATTCAGTCACCACATGGATCACTCCTGTTGCTGTTTTATAGCCACAGCCACTTCCCTCCCACCTCCACTCCCTTCTTTACCACTAATGCATTCTTCATTTCCATAATTTTGTCAGTTGAAGAATGACAAAGTGGAATCATACAACATGTAACCTTCAGAATTAATTTTTTTCACTTAGCATAATTTTCAGGAGCTTCATCCTGGTTGTTGTGTGTGTCAGTAGTTTGTTTTGTTCTTTTTATTGCAGAGTAGTATTCCATGGTGTGAGGGTACCACAGTTCGCTTAACCCTCACCTACTGAAAAACATCTGGAGCCAGGTGCGGTGGCTCACACCTGTAATCCCAACACTTTGGGAGGCTGAGGCAAGTGGATCACTTGAGGTCAAGAATTCGAGGCCAGCCTGGCCAACAAGGTGAAACCCTGTCTTTACTAAAAATACAAAAATTAGCTGGATGTGGTGGCGCGCACCCGTAATCCCAGCTACTGGGGAGGCTAAGGCAGGAGAATCACTTCAACCCGGGAGGCAGAGGTTGCAGTGAGCCGAGATCATGCCACTGCACTCCAGCCTGGGCAATAGAGTGAGACTCCATCTCAAAACAAACAAACAAAAAAAAGTTCGTTCAATCAAATAACTCAGCAGTCACTCAGATTAGTACTTTGTGAAGATATTCAGGAGCCATCACGGGAAACATGAACCATCATGGTTTGACCCATGACCTGCCCTTTCTGGGAGAACCTGTGCTTGCCAGAAATAGAACCTATACTTCCCAAGAGTTCTAGGAGATGGGATTGGCTCCATTTTCTGGCCTCCCAGGCAAAGCACTCTTATGGAGCAGAGGTTTATCTCCAAACAGAGCAGAGAGGGTTGTCCCCCTCAGAATCACTTGACACAGGGCTCCCTTTGAATCCAGCTCAGTCCCTAGCCAGGGCAGCAGGACTGGTTTTGTTGAATGGCCAGGGCAGGAGTGAGCCGTTTGGGCAGGCATTCCTTGGAAGAGCACATGGTCGGAGTGTGCCTTGAGAGCCTCACGACACCACTCCAGAACAAGGAGTCAGGATGGAATTGGAACATAGGAAGAGACAGATGGCAGAAGTGTTTACCCTCCCTTTATTCCTTGTTACATGCAGTGTCTGGTGTCACGCATACACTACCCACTGCTCCTGTGCTCTGCCTGAAGGCAAGATCTTTAAAAGGCTGAGTGAATGACCTTGGCCCCTCAGCTTCTTGTGCTTCCTGGGGTTGCACCACAGCAGGGGTGCCCACGACTGGCAGCCCAGCGTCTGTGAGCCCTGCTGGCTGACCATACCAACGGAGGGAAATGTTTGTTTCCATTGTCTCTTTTATTGCTCCGCTCACAACATCCCATCTCAAGCTGCTTTTGCTTTGTTTGGGATATTTTCTCCAGGTGAAGTTGAGGCCCTCAGTTCCCTCTCACAGTTCAACTGTGCTTTACTTACCTGATGGTTCTTCTTCCTCCTTCAAACCTTAGTCATCCACCACAGCAACAAATAAAGCAAAAGTAGCAGGGATTTTCTGAGGAGCCCAGTGTGCTGGGGCACCCCATAAATTAGAGCTGATTTTACACTGACCCGTCTGGGTCCCCACAAAGCTTTCAGTTTGGCCCCCAGTTGTTCTCCTCAGAGGCCAGAGGGAGCCCTTTGGCCTTCAGTGTCCCACGCTGCAAGGAGTTTTCACTCTCACAGGGAATCCCGGTGGCCACCTGGATGTGCTGGATGGGACGACGACCCCAGCTCCAGCTGCCTTTTCTGTGGAGAATCAGAGTTCAAATTGGAACATAACCTTTTTCTCTCACTCAGGTATGCAAAAGCGGGCCCTGACATTGCGATGGGTGGATTCCGGAGATTCAAATGCCCGCTGATGGGCCCCAACTTCTCCACTTAGAGTCTGTGGTTACTACTTCCAGCAGGCCAAGTTGGACACCATAGCCCTTGTATAAACTTCTAGTCTTATACAGCTCCACAAGGCAATGATACCTTCTTTAATAAATGTTGGGCTGGACGTGGTACCTCACGCCTATAATCCCAGCACTTTGGGAGGCCGAGGCAGGCAGATCATGAAGTCAGGAGTTTGAAACCAGCCTGATCAACATAGTGAAACCCCGTCTCTACTAAAAATTAAAAAATTAGCCGGGCATGGTGGCGGGCACCTGTAATCCCAGCTACTCAGGAGGCTGAGGCAGGAGACCCGGGAGGCGGAGGTTGCAGTGAGCTGATATCACACCACTGCACTCCAGCCTGGGCAACAAGAGCCAGACTCCATCTCACAAAAATAAATAAGTAACTAAAAATAAATGTTTAATACTGCCACCTTCATGCTGACCACAAGAAGGTGCTGTTCCTCCACTCATGCACAGAAAGGTCTATGGTTTCTTACAAAACCCAGTGACACAGCTGAAACTGAGCTGAGA
>NW_012101599.1:383564-384943 GCF_000951045.1 Mandrillus leucophaeus
AAAAAAAAAAAAAGTCCGGGCGCGGTGGCTCATGCCTATAATCCTAGCACTTTGGGAGGCTGAGGCTGGTGGATCACCTGAGGTCAGGGAGAGTCGCTTGAGCCCAGGAGGCAGAGGTTGCAATGAGCCAAGATTGCGCCACTGCACTCCAGCCTGGGTGACAGATCAAGACTCCATCTCAAAAAATAAAATAAAAAATAAAAAAAAGTTCGGGTCCTCCTATTTATAATGTATACAAGCAGTACCACCCAGTATATGCCTCTTGTGACTTCTCCAATAAAATCCTTTATTTGTACAGTATTTGCCAGTTCTTACAGATGAAAGATGATTATAATTTGCTTTTTGTCTTGTTTAAAGAGCCAATCTGATATATGAAATATAATGAGAATTCTAATTCATTTTTTTCTGACCTGCCAGGATAGTTCACAAAAATTCATGCACTATTAGGTTTGATTTCACTTTTAAGCCATTTCTAGATGTTTGTTTTCAACAACAAACAGAAGAGATGGCAAGTTGTGACTTCATTTTGTCCTAACATGTGCCAGGTATCTTCAGGAAGATATCAATCGTAGGTGCTGGGGTTACAGCACCTATATACAATGTATATGACAGGATCTCCTTGGGCTCTAGGGCACCAAAGTCACCATCATCCATAGAATCAGTGTAATTTCTGCAGTTAGCTAAAACACTTGGTTACAAGTAGGAGAACAGCAAAAATCAAGTTAAAGTCAAAGAGGGAAATTTGTTATCAGCATTTAAAGGTGACTCAAAGAACCAAGGGTAGAGATACAGCCAGGGCTCAGTAATGGACTGGAAGCAAAGACTGTTGCATTGAGAACTCTCTCCTTCAGGGACTCTTCACGTGTGCTTTGCTCTCCTTCCTTTCTCAGCAGGCTGGATTTCCGTGATCCCCAGGCAAGGTAGCAAAATGTGTCTACTACCAAATCATGGTTTTACATTTGTCCTGCTTATAAGACAGCCAGACTGAGGCTGGAAAGAGGGAGTGGGAGACTGAGAACCAGCCCAGTAGGTCAGGTTCCCTACAGTTGGCTTCTTTTTTTTTTTTTTTTTTTTTTGAGATGGAGTCTTGCTCTATCACCCAGGCTGGAGTGCAGGCAATCTCGATTCACTGCAAGTGCCACCTCCCGGGTTCACATCATTCTCCTGCCTCAGCCTGCCGAGTAGCTGGGACCACAGGCGTCGCCACCACGCCAGCTAATTTTTTGATTTTTAGTAGGGACGGGTTTTCACCGTGTTAGCCAGGATGGTCTCAATCTCCTGACCTCGTGATCTGTCGCCTCGCCCTCCCAAAGTGCTGGGATTACAGGAGTGAGCCACTGCACCTGGCCTTTTTTTTTTTTTTTTTTTTTTTTTTTTTT
>NW_012101599.1:390033-391333 GCF_000951045.1 Mandrillus leucophaeus
AGCCTTCCCGGGCGTCAGCCCTGAACACACCTCTGCCTCAGCATTTCCAGCGGTGGGTGAGGAGGACCACAGATCGTTCAGCCTGGCGAGCCACACCGCTTTGAGATAGGATTTTCAAGAGGTAAGCAGGTGTGCCAGTGACAAAGGTTTATTGCTGGAATCTGGCCTGGGGTGATGGAGGCACACATGATAGTCAGAATCGTATTGTCCAGGGATAATGAGTCTATCAGGTTCTCTACCATTTTGCTAGCAGATCTGAGTGAAGATGTTTGATAACGTTATATGTTTGCCAAAATGGGAATGACTACCAGAACCAAGAAAGGAGGTCTCCTCAAGAATCCTCTTTTGGATGTCCTTCTCCTACTGAAAATAAAGTGCAAATGAGCTCCCAAAGTCCTCCTATTAGGCAGGTGAAGTGGCTCATATTTGTAATCACAGTGCTTCGGGATGCCAGGGTGAGAGGACTCTCAAAGCCTGGAGTTCAAGACCAACCTGGGCAACAAAGTGAGACTCTATTTCTACAAATAAAAAATTAGCCAAGCATGGTGGTGCACACCTATAGTCTCAGCTACTTGGGAGACTGAGGTGGGAGGATCACTAGAGCCCAGGAGTTTGAGGCTGCAGTGAACAATGATCACATCACTGCACTCCAGCCTGGGTGACAGGGCGAGACCCTATCTCTAAAAATAAATAAAATAAAAATAAAGCAGCCACAAAAAAAGAATAAAACCATGTCCTTTGCAACAATATTGATGGAGCTGGAGGCCATTATCCTAAGTAAATTAACTCAAACAGAAAATCAAATACTACATGTTCTCACTTAGTGAGCTTAAACTTACAAGGGAGCTAAAGTGTAAGTAGAAACTTATAAGTGAGCTAAACAATGGGTACACATGGACATAAAGATGGAAATAATAGACACTGGAACTCCAAAAGCAGGGAGAGCAGGTGGGGAGCAAGGGCTGAAAAAGCACTTATTAGGTCCACTGTTTACTATTTGGGTGATGGGTTTACTAGAAGACCAGTCTCCCCCAGTACACAGTGTGCCTGTGCAACAAACGTGCACGTGATCCCCTGAATCGAAAATAAAATTTTTAAAAAGTCCGGGCGCGGCCGGGCGCGGTGGCTCACGCCTGTAATCCCAGCACTTTGGGAGGCCGAGGTGGGCGGATCACGAGGTCAGGAGATTGAGACCATCCTGGCGAACATGGTGAAACCCCGTCTCTACTAAAATTACAAAAAAACTAGCCGGGCGAGGTGGCGGCGCCTGTAGTCCCAGCTACTCGGGAGGCTGAGGCAG
>NW_012101599.1:392454-393758 GCF_000951045.1 Mandrillus leucophaeus
GCTCACCGCAACCTCCGCCTCCTGAGTTCAAGCCATTCTCCTGCCTCAGCCTCCCAAGTACCTGGGAGTACAGGCGCCCACGACCACGTCCAGCTAATTTTGTATTTTTAGTAGAGACGTGGTTTTTCCATGTTGGTCAGGCTGGTCTCAGACTCCTGACCTCAGGTGATCCACCCACCTCAGCCTCCCAAAGTGCTGGGATTACAGGTGTGAGCCACCGTGCCCAGCTACAGTTGGCATTTTTGAGATCATCTAGTCTCTAGTCTCTGTCTCTGTCATCCTGTGACTTTCTTTCACTCTGTTTCTCAGTTTATATGTAAGACATACTCTTATGGTCAAATATTCATGTAATCCTTAAGTATATGGAGGAAAACCCCAGAGGCTTCTCATAACCTCACTTCCCTCTTCACAGGGGTAGCCACTGTTAACAAGTATATATGCTTACAGTTCGTTTTCTGTGCATCCATATCAATATAAGTACATGTATATATCAGTTTTATTTATTTCACTTAAAGCGGCTTGTATTATATGCATTGTTTTGATACCTGCCTTTTTTACTAAATATGAGTTGAAGATCTTTCCATGTCAGTGCACACAAATCTACTTCAAAATTAGTCGGGCCTGGTGGTAAGGGCCTGTAATCCCAGCTACTCGGGAGGCTGAGGCAGAAGAATAGCTTGAACCTGGGAGGCGGAGGTTGTGGTGAGCCAAGATTGCGCCATTGCGCTCCAGCCTGGGCGACAAGAGTGAGTGAAACTCCATCTCAAAAAAAAAAAAGAAAGAAAATTCAGTTACAGTACCAGCTAGGTGACCATACCTTGCAGGGCTGAGGCAAGGCTCCCCAAAAAGCCATATAGTCTCTAAATCAGTGTCCAATACATGATACCGTTTCTCTGACAGAGAGGACTTACAGGTCCAGGAATCCAGGGGTAGAAATGAGAGTAGCACTACGCAATATTTGCAAAGCTTTTGCTTTCTGTTCCCATGACCTCATGCTCTGCTGGTCTACAGGTCTTAGTTCTGAAGGGAGGAATGCTTGCACCAGGTCACACAACAATGACTTCATTGAACTGGACGACAAGACAAACACCCAGCCATTGCAGGCTTTGCATGCCTCTGAGTCAACAGGTAAAGAAGGGAGTCACTCAACTGCCTGGGATGACTTTTTTCCTAATTACAAAGGGTCATTGGACTTCACAATAGAGGTAAGGAAAAATATGTCTGGGATGCAGGACATCCACTGGGGCGTCCTTTAGAATTAATACACCTTCTGATTAAAGTCAGTGGACAACTACAACCCAATC
>NW_012101599.1:394218-400116 GCF_000951045.1 Mandrillus leucophaeus
CTGGGCAGGCACCAACTCTCACTCCCTCTGAAGCCCAGTACTTCAGCTCCCGTCTTCCCATCTACCTTCTCAGGAGGGTTTCCTGTCAGGATCACAGCCTTCCCGGGCGTCAGCCCTGAACACACCTCTGCCTCAGCATTTCCAGCGGTGGGTGAGGAGGACCACAGATCGTTCAGCCTGGCGAGCCACAGCAGTCTTAGTTCTGAGGGGAGGAATGCTTCCACCAGGTCACACAACAATGACTTCATTGAACTGGATGACAAGACAAACACCCAGCCATTGCAGGCTTTGCATGCCTCTGAGTCAGCAGGTAAAGAAGGGAGTCACTCGACTGCCTGGGATGACTTTTTTCCTAATTACGAAGGGTCACTGGACTTCACGATAGAGGTAAGGAAAAATATGTCTGGGATGCAGGACATCCACTGGGGCGTCCTTTAGAATTAATACACCTTCTGATTAAAGTCAGTGGACAACTACAACCCAATCGAGGCAGGACTGTGAATGGCGCAGCCCCTTCAGGAACGAAGGTTTGGGTCATCCCACCAGGCAAAAAACCACACAACCAGCTGAAGTGCTTGCTGTGGACAAGGGAATATGGAATGGGTAACAGAAGGTATTTATAAATATCAGGTATAATAAACACGTGACCAGTTGTTTAAATGAGAATGGTAGTTGCTGTGAATATTTATTTTCTTATGAATATGTTGTGTGTGTGTGTGTAAAATCTTTTCTGTCTTCTTTTATCCCCTTATATACTGTAGGATGTATTAACTTTACACTACAATACTTAAATACTCTTAACTTTTTATCATAGTATTTAAGTTACAGGATATTAAGAAGAGTGAACATCGCCCAAGGATTTTGCATCCTTTTCTGGGGAAAAGGTAATGCATTTTCAGTTATATTTTTTGAGACAGAGTCTCGCTCTGTTGCCCAGGCTGGAGTGCAGTGGCACCATCTCGGCTCACTGCAACCTCCACCTCCCGGGTTTAAGCAGTTCTTCTTCGTCAGCCTCCCAAGTAGCTGAGATTACAGGTACCTGCCACCACAGCCGGCTAATTTTTGTGTTTTTAGTACAGAACAGGGTTTTACCATCTTGGCCAGGTTGGTCTCGAACTCCTGCCCTCAGGTGATCCACCCACCTCGGCCTCCCAAAGTGCTGCGATGACAGGCGTGAGCCACTGCGCCCAGCCACTGCATTTTCAGTTCTATGTCAGAGAGTTGTATCCTGTTAGGCAGAAGTATGACTTTGTTATTATCTTTATATGGAGATTAAGTATGGTTTTAAGGGGATGCATATGGGTGCCGGGTTGACAAGAGATAGACTGGTGATTAATTTTATGTGTCAGCTTGACTAGGACATGATACCCAGTCATTTTGTTAAACACCAATCTAAGTGTTGTTATAAAGGTACTTTTTAGATGCGATTGACATTGAAATCAGTAGACTTTGAGTAAAGCAGATTACCCTCCGTAATGTGGATGAGTTTCAACCAGTCAGAGAAGGCTTAAGCAAAGACAGGTTTCCTGAAAAAGAAGCATTTCTCAAAACTACAAGATGTTTCCAGCCTCTTGCTGTGCAAAATTAGGACTCAAGACTGCAACGTCAATTCTTACCTTCATTTCCAGCCTGGTCACCTGCCCTACACATTTCAGATGTGCCAGCCCCCACAATCACTACTAAGTTTCTTAAAACAAATTTACTCTTGGCTGGGCGCGGTGGCTCACACCTGTAATCCCAGCACTTTGGGAGGCAGAGATGAATGGATCACCTGGGGTCAGGAGTTTGAGATCAGCCTGACCAACATGGAGAAACCCTGTCTCTACTAAAAATACAAAATTAGCCGGGTGTGGTGGCACACGCCTGTAATCCCAGCTACTCAGGAGGCTGAGGTAGAAGAATCACTTGAACCCAGGAGGCGGAGGTTGCAGTGATCCGAGATCGCGCTATTGCACCCCATCCTGGGCAACGAGAGTGAAACTCCGTCTTAAAAAATAAATTCACACACTCTCTCTCTCCATTTTAAATATATATATAATGTCTCTTTATATAGAGATATATACATACACAGAGATATACATACACAGATATATAGATCTATATATAGATATATAGATATCTATATATAGATCTCTATCTAGAGAGATCCAATAGATCTATATGGTCTGGTTCTCTTCTGCGGACCCCTAATACAACACTCAAAAAATTAATGAGGCCGGGCGCGGTGGCTCACGCCTGTAATCCCAGCACTTTGGGAGGCCGAGGCGGGCGGATCACGAGGTCAGGAGATCGAGACCATCCTGGCTAACACAGTGAAACCCTGTCTCCACTAAAAATACAAAAAATTAGCCGGGCGTGTTGGCGGGCACCTGTAGTCCCAGCTACTCGGGAGGCTGAGGCTGGAGAATGGCGCGAACCCGGGAGGCGGCGCTTGCAGTGAGCAGAGATCGCACCACTGCAGTCCAGCCTGGCGACAGAGCGAGACTCCGTCTCAAAAAAAAAAAAAAAAAAAAAAAGGTTAATGAATTGTGCACCCACATACACAGTAGCTTTATTCATAATAGCCAAAGGATGGACACAGCCCACATGTCCATCAACAGATGAATGGATAAAGAAAATGCGGTAGATACATTCAATGGAATATTATTCAGGCTTGAAGACATTGTGCCAAGTAAGTTAATCACAAATGGACAAATACTGTTTGATTCCAGTTATACAAGATAACTACAGTAATCAAACGCATAGAGATAAAAAGTAGAATGGTGGTTGCCAGGGGCTAGGTAGAGCAGGGAATGGGGAGTTAGTGTTTAATGGTTATGGAGTTACAGTTTGAGATGATATAAAAGTTCTGGAGATGGATGATGGTGCAGGCTGCACAACAGTGTGAATGTACTTAATGCCAATGAATTATACATTTAAAAGTGGTTAAAGTGGGAAATTTTATGTCATTTATATTTTACCACAAAAGGGAGAAAGATTTTTTAAAATTAACAAATTAAGAAAAAGTTGGTGGTGTCCCCTCAGAGCTGTATTCTTGGTAGTTGAATCTCTAGTTGAACTTGTCAGAAGATATTCTGGAGGAGGCTTTCTTGGGCAACACAGTAGCTACACTGGCAACTCTACACTCATGTAGTGCTATCTCTGTATTTTTCAGTGTGTGTTCTTTGCTTTCTTTTAAACCATGGACATATGAAGTATTATGTCAAATTATAACAAATATTAGCAGGTCATTCCTAAATAATAACAGAATGGAAACGGTAATAGTTTACATTTACTTTTCTTTAATCATAGTATCTAAAGGTACTGTATTAGTCTGGGTCCAATAATGAGACTGAAACCACACCGTAGGTTAAACAGGTAAAGTTTAATATAATGAATGAGTAAACTCTGATCAGCCAGGCATGGCGGCATGCACCTGTAGTCTCAGCTACTCAAGAGGCTCAGGCAGGAGGATTGCTTGAGGCCAGGAGTATGACACTGTAGTGTGCTATAATCATAGCACCTGTGAATAGCCACTGGACTCCAGCCTGGAAAACATAGTGAGACCCCATCTCTGAAAAAAACAACAAATCTGATTAAAGTATGTCTAGAAAATATAAGGAACCTGTGGCTAAGGACAAATACTCAAAGAAGACAAACTTGAAAGGGACCCCTTCCCCAAATCTGGGTTTCAGATCTGACGGGAGCAGGTATAGGTCAGCCTACTGGATAGCTACTGTGTAGAAGTTTGATGGCTTGCCCAGGCTGGATCTGGTGTGCAGTCAAGGGGAAGGCAGGAAGGAACCCACCAGAATGCACGCAGGACATAGGTCATCAGCAAGCAGTGGCATGAGTGCAGAGGGAATGGTGATGGGTACAGGTTAGCCAACGGCTTTATAGAGAGCGGTGGCTCGATGGGAACAGGTGAAGAATTGGGGGCGCAGGTGAGGAATTGGGCTGCTAGTGGAGTTAGGAGGGCTTTCGAGTTCCAGTTTTCATATCAAGTGAGGTGCTAGGTTATTGCTAGAACAGCCAATAGTTGCAGTGTTGCCAAGGAAGTGTGTATCCTGGTAAAGTGCCAGAGGCAGAGCTCCACCCACTACCCTCAGGGTACTATTTGAAATCCCCTTCCTCCTGCAATGTCCTGCCAACATTGTCTATTAAAAATGCTTAATATATTGCTCATTGCAAAGGTTAGATGCTTAGAGGAAATCTGTCCGTTGTCACAGAGCACATAGTGAAGGGTTAATTTGGAGCTGAGAAGCAGTAAGTTGATAAGTGTCAGGTACTGATGCTCCCTAGACAATACCTTCTAATTTCTGCATTTCTGCATGGCTACTATTCCTCCTACAAAACTATGTTTTGATGATATCTGAGTTCATCACTCTGCAAAAACTAAGTCATGTGGCTCTTTGTATTTGAAAATGAAATTGTCTAACCTGTCATTTATTTCACATGAAATATGACACCAAAAGCAGTATGTGAAAGAAAACTTTTCATTCGTTGATATCAGTTATTAATTAGAGCTGCCAAAATACCACCATTCTTATCTGTATATCAATTTCTGCTTATCAAAACACTGCTTACAATAAATTTGGTGACATCTGCCAAACTGCCTGTTGCCAGTGCTATTCATCAGCCTGCACTCTGGTCATGCATTTATTTCCAAAAACTCATAAAGCTCCTGGCCAGGCCCAGTGGCTCATGCCTGTAACCTCAGGGCTTTAGGAGGCCAAGGCAAGAGGATTGCTTGAGCCCAGGAGTTCAAAACCAGCCTGGGCAACATAGAGAGACCCTTGTCTCTACAAAAACAAATCTAAAAAAAAATTTGCCAGGCATGGTGGTGCATGCCTGTGATCACAGCTACTTGGGAGGCTGAGGCAGGAGGACTGCTTGAGCCCAGGAGGTGGAGGCTGCAGTGAGCCATGATCGTGCCAATGCACTCCAGCCTGGGTGACAGAGCGACACCCTGTCTCAGAAAGAAACTATCTTGACTTAGAAACATATCTATGCTTAAAATTTTCTAAACACACTGCAGAGCGTCTCAAACAGAGCACTTAATGTGTGCTCAGTAAAGTATACAATCTTCACACAGGTGAAAGCCAGAGGATGCAGCATCAGCCCTTCCTGCGCTTTGTGGCAGAGTCACATCAGTCACATAGACCTGCCTAGCGCTCCGCCCCGGAAATATTCTTCAACTCAACAAAGACCATAGATAAAGGATGTACTTTCTGAACTCCAAATCCATACACAAGGGTGAGTAAACTTATGAAGACAAAGAGCCTGAATGTTACTTGGTCCTGCTCTGGAAATCTTGGACACACGGTTAGCACCCATGAGAAACCCGAGAAAGACAAACCTCTAAATCCAGGGCCAGTTTGGTCTCACAAAGGCTGAGATTCCCAGATTTCCCTATGCCTGCCTACCCACCCCAGGAAAAACTGAATTGGAAGTGTGTGATTTCTACAAAACAGCTGCTAAGCCATCTAACTTCATCACCCTCATCCCTCCCAGCTCACCTTTTTTTTATTTTTATTATTTATTTTTTAAAAAAACGGAGATGGTGTTGCCCTCTGTTACCTACCCAGACTGGTCTTGAACTCCTGCCCTCAAGTTATCCTCCCGCCTCGGCCTCCCAAGTCGCTAGGATTATAGGTCCGGCCTGTGTGTCTACAAAAGGTGGGCCCAGCCCTAGCCCACCTTTTCACACATACCCATTAGTTCTCGAATAGGTGAGAACCTCCGCTCAGGTGGCTACGGAGGGCGCGGGCGGCTTTATTAATAACGTTTGCTCGCCCTGGACGGACCTTACGTTCTCTCTCTGTCCCCTACCCTGACAGCAGAGTCAGACCGGCCCGCGGGGTTCACCCCGGCAGCTCCTAGGCCCGCACAGCGCGGCGGAAACCGAGGCTTGCCAGG
>NW_012101599.1:401056-412404 GCF_000951045.1 Mandrillus leucophaeus
CAGACCGCCTGTCCCGGCCCCGCGGGCGCCGCCTGTGGTCGCGTCACGCACAGCGAAGTACCGGGCTCTTTCGGGGCGCGAGGGTGCTGCGTTACTAACTTGCCCTTTCTGCCCAATTGGCTTTCAGCATTTCCTGTGTTACATCTGCAAGGAATACGTAGAGGATCTGGCCAAAATCCCCAAGAGTTTCTTACAAGTGAGTTTCTGAGCGTGGGCGGCCCAGTGCAGGCTTCTGCAGACCTTGCGAGCGGGGCGGGGGAGGACGCGGCTCCAGCGCGCACTTGCAACCCGGATTGCCCCTCCCCGCACCTCTCTCCACCCTCGCCCCTCCAAAGGAAGAGACGTCAGAGATCTATTTCTGCCCTAACTCACTGGGTGCTGCCTGGTGGTGAACGTACTAACAATTGTGGTGTTGCCTGGTAACCCAGCGCCCGTTCTCAGATGTTGACTGATAATGCCCTAAAACAAATGCTGGAAATGGCTGATATTTTCTTCCCTTTAATTTGTTGCACTCCAAATAGCTGCTCATTATGGGAAAATACTAATATATTGTAAAGGTGCAAATGTTTATGTTAATAGGCTGCAAGTTCCCTGTTCCCTAGCACAGCCACATACTTGTTTTTCTTCAGGCACAGATAAGTTTGTGCCCAAGTGAGCTTTTTGAGGGAAGGCATTGGGCAGCCTTTGTAAAACAGATGTTTTTTCAGCAGGCCTTATCAATTAGGATGTGAAAAAATAACTGATTAAATAACTGTGCCTAGTTTTAAAAGTATGTCTTTGGGGAGAATATAAAGAATTATTGACTATATCATTTCGAAAACAATGTTTTGACTGTTCGTCTGCGTATCCTTTTATTCTCTTTTTAAAAATTGACATATATAATTGTATATGTTTATGGGATACAGTGTAATATTTTGATAGGCATTTACTTTTGTGGAATGATTACATTGAGATAATATACCCATCATGTCAGATAGTGATTTTAGTTATTTTTTTTGTGATGACAACGTGTAAAAACTAGTCTTTAAGCAATTTTGAAGTATACATTATTAACTAGTCACCATGCTGTGCAGCAGATCTCTAAAAGTTATTCCTCTGGTTTAACTGAAACTTGGTACCCTTGGATCATCTCCCTTCTCCTCATCCCTGAGTAAACAGTCTCTGGTAACCATCATTCCACTCTACTTTTTCCGTTTCCATAGCTAAGTGAGATCATGCGGTATTTTTCTTCCTGTGCCTGGGTTATTTCACTTACATGATGTCCTCCAGGTGCATCCAGTGTTGTCACAAATAACAGAAAAATGTCTTTTTTGTGACTAAATAATATTACATTGTGATACCGCATTTTCTTTTTCTTCTTTTTTTTTTTTTTTTTTGAGATGGAGTTTTCGCTCTTGTCACCGAGGCTGGAGTGCAATGGCGCGATCTCGGCTCACTGCAACCTCCGCCTCCCGGGTTCAAGCGATTCTCCTGCCTCAGCCTCCCGAGTAACTGGGATTACAGGCATGCGCCTCCATGCCCCGCTAATTTTGTATTTTTAGTAGAGATGGGGTTTCTCCATGTCAGTCAAACTGGTCTCGAACTTCTGACCCATCCACCCGCCTGGGCCTGCCAAAGTGCTCGGATTACAGGCGTGAGTCACTGCGCCCAGCCTATACCACATTTTCTTTATATTTATCCATTGTTGAACACTGAGGTTGCTTCTGTATCTTGGCTATTGTGAATCATGCTGTAATAAAACATGGGAGTGGAGATATCTCTTCAACATACTGATTTCATTTCCTTTGGATAAATGCCCAGTAGTGGGATTGCTGAATCATATTATAGTTTATTTTTGATTTTTTAGTAACTTCCAGACTGTTTTCCATAATGGCTGTACTAATTTACATTCCTAACAACAGCGTACAAAAGTTCCTTTTTCTCCACATCCTCACCAAACACTTATCTTGCATCTTATTGATAGCCGTTTAACAAGTGTGAGGTTATATCTCATTGTACTTTGAATTTGTATTTCCCTGATGAGTAGTGATTTTGAGCATCTTTTCATATATCTCTTGGCCATTTGTATGTCTTTTGAGAGCTATTCATATCCTTTGTCCTTTTTTTTTCTTTTTTTTTGAAGCGGAGTCTCACTCAGCCCCCCAGGCTGGAGAGCAGTGGCCCAATCTTGGCTTGCTGCAGCCTTCGCTTCCTAGGGTCAAGTGATTCTCCTGCCTCAGCCTCTAGAGTAGCTGGGATTATAGGCACGTGCCACCACACCCAGCTAATTTTTGTATTTTTAGTAGAGACAGGGTTTCGCCATGTTGGTCAGGCTGGTCTCGATCTCCTGACCTCAGGTGATCCACCTGCCTTGACCTCCCAAAGTGCTGGGATTACAGGCGTGAGCCACCATGCTCAGCCCTTTGTTCATTTTTTAATCAGGCTATGTTGTTTTCTTGCAAAATTGTTTGAGTTTCTTCTACACTTTGGAAATTTGCCCCTTATCAGATGTTGAGTTTGCAGATATTCTCTCTCAATCTGTGAGTTGTCTCTTCTCTGTTGATTATTTCCTTGGCTGTGCAGAAGCTTTTTAGTTTGATATAGTCCCATTTGTCAATTTTTGCTTTTTGTTTTCTGTATTTTTGAGGTCATATTCTAGAAATGATTGTTTATACCCATGTCATGTGGCAGTTTTGTAGTTTTCTTCTAGTAGTAGTTTTATAGTTTTAGGTCTTACATGTAAGTCTTGAAATTCCTACTTAGCAAAAGAAACATCTGAATTAATATTTTACCATATGTATCTTTGCATTAACTCACACAATTTTGCTGTTTATTCCATTCCTCTAGAAGCCTATAGGTGGCATTAGAATGAAACAGAAGACTTGGGTTAAGGGATGTTGTATAAAACGTGCATAATTTCTAATGATATATACATGTCATTTTTTTCCTCCTAAGGAAGCAAATGTCACCCTTATAGTGATTGGACAGTCATCCTACCATCATATTGAGGTAAATATCTAGTACATTGGGAGACTAAAGAATAAAATCTTTTTCCGACATAAAAATTACATTATTTAAACCACTAAATGTAGGCTAAATTGGCTGAAGTTAGAGTATCGTTACTTTTCTCTCATTTGTTCTTATAAAAATTCCAACCATTCTCTCTTTTCAGCCTTTTTGCAGACTGACTGGATATTCTCATGAAATCTATGTGGATCCTGAGAGAGAAATTTATAAAAGATTGGGAATGAAAAGAGGTGAAGAAATTGCCTCCTCAGGTAAGACATAACGTGTCTCAAATAGAAAACACTGGTGGTGTATTTTCATATTTGTGTATATATGCATAGGGAAACATGGTCAATTCATAAATCAGGCCTTTTTTTTTTTTTTTTTTTTTTTTTAAAAAGATGGAGTCTCTCTCTGTTGCCTGGGTTGGAGTGCAGTGGCGCAATCTCGGCTCACTGCAACCTCCACCTCCCGGGTTCAAATGATTCTCCTGCCTCGGCCTTCTGAGTAGCTGGGATTACAGGTGCCTGCCACTATGCCCAGCTAATTTTTTGTATTTTTAGTAGAGACAGGGTTTCACCATGTTTGCCAGGCTGGTCTCGAACTCCTGACCTGCCTCGGCCTCCCAAAGTGCTGGTATTACAGGCGTGAGCCACTGAGCCCGGCCTCGGGCTGCTTTTTATTATTCTAATAAGTGGTCCAGATACACCAGGCTCCAGAAGATTCATTTTCTGGGTATAATGACATGGAAGGCTGTTAGCAAAGCACTGTTCAATGGAAATAAGCTGCAGAAGTGTTTTCAATGTGGTTCCATTTTTGTGAAAACAGAAATGATTTTCATAAAGATCGTGTGCGTGTGCACGTGCGCACATAATGAAATAGGTTTTAAAAGATATGGTAGTGTTTACCTCAAGGAGGGGAGTGAGAAAATTGGCTTTTGTATTTTTTACAAGTATATTTTACTTTTGTAATTAAAACGAAAAGTAGTATTAAGTTCACATAATTTTATACCTCAGTACCATGGCTTTAATACCCCATCTCCTTTAATTGAGGAAATCCCGCTTATTATTTGAAATCACCCAACTGAAAAGGGCTCTGAATCACTCTTCAGGCAGAAGCCATTGCTTCCCTGTTGCTTTCATGGCACCTTGCACTTCATTATATGCTCTATTATTGCACTTAAGGGGACCAGAGAGTAAAGTTAGTTGAAGAGTTTCATGTTTATTCATCCTTACATTATCTATGTTCTCTGCCCTTGCTACAGTTCCTTGTAATTAACAGAGCTTAGAAGACTTGAGTTGCACTGGTTATGTGTGTTTCTGAAATGCCAGATAAGAGAACTCAACTCAAACAAAAATCAATCATTTTGAATAAATATTATTGACGTCTTGTCTGATACCCACTGTGTTGGATGCTCCCAGGAGGACAGTGGTAAAATACATAGTCCCCACCATGCAGACTCATCATCTACTCTGGGAGAGAGACACAAACAGCTAATCACAATGCCATCTGAGGGCCAGTGATGGAGGGAGGCATTCCTGACTAGAAATACCATTGTCAGCAATTTAAGTGGAGAAGGATCTGGGCGGGCTTCTCAGAGGAGATGGTCTCAGCTCACTGTAAAAGGAGTTAGCTGGGTGAAGTGAGGGTGGGGAAGGGCACTCTAGACAGAAAGTAGCATGTGCAAAAGCACAAAAGCATGAGAAAATGTGACTCCTTCAGAAAAATACAGGTCCCTGCCTCTGGCCAGAGTGCAAGACCCAGCTAGGGGAATTGGTGTGAGCCAAGGGATAAGTTATAGCCAGTTCATGTTGAACCTGGGGTAATGTGCCAAGGAGTTTGGATTTATTCTGAAGCAGTTGGGGAATTATACAAGTGTTTGAAGCAGAGAAGTGAGACAGTCATATAACCCATGTGGAGCAGGGATTAGTGCTGGCCAAACCAGAGCCAGTGATATTCGTGACAGGGTTGTAGGGCGGGTATAAGCTAGAAAGAAATGACAAGGCCTCAAGAGGGGATAGAGAGGAGGAGATGGGTCTGGGAGCTGTTTGTGAAGCAGAGGTGCATGATACCTTTATTGATGTTTTTTTTTGTTTGTTTGTTTTATGAGACAGAGTTTCACTCTTGTTGCCCAGGCTGGAGTGCAATGGTGCGATCTCAGCTCACTGCAACGTCTGCCTCCCGGGTTCAAGCGATTCTCCTGCTTCAGCCTCCTGAGTAGCTGGGATTACAGGCATGCCACCACGCCCTACTAATTTTGTATTTTTAGTAGAGACGGGGTTTCTCCATGTTGGTCAGGCTGGTCTCAAACTCCTGACCTCAGGTGATCCACCCCCCTCGGCCTCCCAAAGTGCTGGGGTTACAGGCGTGAACCACCGCGCCCGGCTCCTTTATTGATGTGTTTAAAGAAAAAGACCTAAACTTGATCGGAACTCATGATGATCCGGCATAAACACAGAGTCTGCTTGTTTCTCTCTCTTTAGTGTAGGAAATCATAGCAGTACAGATTGTGAACCTTACTTTTTGGTACACAGTTTTTATGTGCTGTAATAGAGTCTCAGCATGTGTAAGGTCTGTTTAATTATTTAGCACTTTAGGGCTGGGCGCAGTGGCTCACGCCTGTAATCCCAGGACTTTGGGAGGCCAAGGCAGGCGGATCACTTGAGGTCGGGAGTTCGTGACCAGCCTGACCAACATGGAGAAACCCCATCTCTACTAAAAATACAAAATTAGCCGGGTGTGGTGGTACATATCTGTAATCCCAGCTACTCGGGAGACTGAGGCAGGAGAATTGCTTGACCCTGGAAAGCGGAGGTTGCGGTGAGCCGAGATTGTGCCATTGCACCCCAGCCTGGGCAACAAGAGCGAGACTCTGTCTCAAAAAGAAAAAATTTAGCACTTTAGATATAAACTGTGAGTTTCACTTTAGTAGCACCTCACTATTCATTGCCACAGTAAAGATATGGAATTGCAAAGTAAATAGATGAATACTAAGTTGAATATATGCTTGTAATTATAAGAGAGGGTGTATTCAAATCTTCACTACTTCGACCTGTGTTAAAGGACTGCATTGCCAAACAAAATATTAGGTTCTCATAAAATGATTTTTTTAAGGTTTCTCCCTAAAAAAATATAAAGCATAAATCTCAAAGTCAGTCTCAGAATAGTCTTACTTGAAAAACTAAGGCACTAAAAATACACAATTATAATTTAAAACTAATGGTACCTATTTTATAAAGACGAAGAATAAGAAAATGAAGCCATTACATACAAGGAGTACTGGTTTTATAGAAGACTGAAAAACGAAGTTTGACACATAAGAATTAAATTCAAACTGGCAAAACTAGATTGTGCTTGACAACAAAGAGTACTTAGTTCTAAGCTATGGAATCTCAAGTTGAATTTCTAAAATTTCTGAAATATTAACTGACCCCTTCTTTGAACATAAGAAGAGAGTTTGGGCCGGGCGCAGTGGCTCACACCTGCATTCCTAGCACTTTGGGAGGCTGAGGTGGGAGGACTTCTTGAGTGTAGGAGTTCAAGACCAGCCTGGACAACATGGTGAAACCCTGTCTCTACAAAAAAATACAAAAATTAGCTGGGCGTGGTGCATGCCTGTACTCCCTTCTGTGTGGGTGGTGCATGCCTGTACTCCCTGCTATGTGGGAGGCTGAGGCGGGAGAATTGATTGCAGTCTGGGAGGTTGAGGCTGCAGTGAGCCGTGATCGTGCCACTGCACTCCAGTCTGGGTAACGATTGAGGCCCTGTCTCAAACAATTTTTTTGAATTTTAAAAAATAAGGAGAGAGTTTGGATTTCTGAACATTTATTTCACATATAGAATCCTATAAGATAGTAAAATTCAAGGCCAGGCACAGTGGTCACACTTGTAATGCCAGCACTTTGGGAGGCAGAGGTGGGAGGATCTCCTGAGGCCAGGAATTTGAGACCAGCCTGGTCAACAAAGTGAGACCCCATCTCTACAAAAAAAAATTTAAAAATTAGCCAGGATTGGTGGCATGAACCAGTGGTCGCAGCTACTTAGGAAGCCAAAGGGGGAGGATCGCCTGAGCCCAGGAGTTGGAGGCTGCAGTGAGCTATGATGGTGCCACTGCACTCCAGACTGAGCAACAGAGCATGACCCTGTCTCTTAAAAAACAAAGTAAAACTTAATCTTTTACTCAAGTCTCTATGCTAGTGAGCCTGTATTTGTTTCTTGGTAAGATAAATGCTCATTATAATGTAAACATGAAAGAAATCAAAGAGTTGAAGAGATGAAGGGAAATAATAGATATTTGGAAATCTTAGGAAATGAGGCAGGCCAAAGGCTGCATAGTCATTAAAATAAAAAGCTAAAAGACGACATAAATGGCAGGGATAGGAGAAAAATTAATTACAAGGAGAGTAAAGAGACTGAGTTTCTTTGCTCAGACGAAGTGGAAATTAAGTATCAGCCACTGTGAGAACAGAAATAGAAAACTGACAGCCAAGGAGAAGTGAAGAGGTAGCTGCAGTGGCTGTTGTCACAGCTAAGCCCCCATGTCTCAGTAGCATGACATGGTAGGAGGTTATTTCTTTTTATCTTAAATTTCAAGAACGGTTTTTCTATTTGGATGCTTTTCCTCTTGAGCAGCAGTTCCAGGATCCAGGCACCTTCCATCTTGTGCTTTGCCATGTTCAACCCAAGCCTTCCAAGAATGTAGAAGGAACATGAGAATCACTTGTGGGAGGAGCTTGGTCTGGAAGCAGCACAGATCGTTTCACTCATTGTTTGTAACGTAGTCACATGCCTTGCCTAACTGCAACCAAGACTGGAAAATATACTTTAGCTGTGGGCCCAGAAAGAGGAAACAGGTTTTGACCAACACGTAACAGTCTGTGTCACAATGTCTCTTGAAAAGGATTGTAGCTGCCTATTAATAAGTGAGAGACTAAAGAGAGTATAAACGGGGAATTAAAATGGAAAGCACTGCTAATTTGAGAAGTCTATAGTTGACATTTTTCTTTGGCGGAAAATGATATGGGTCTGTCATGTTTTCCTTTAAAGCAGTAGTTCTTAACTGGGACATTTACTCCTCTCTCCCCCTGGGAGACATCTGGCATTGTCTGAAGACGTTTTTGGTGTTTTTTTTTTTTTTTTTTTTGAGACGGAGTCTCGCTTTGTTGCCCAGGCTGGAGTGCAGTGGCACCATCTCAGCTCACTGCAAGCTCCACCTCCTGGGTTCACGCCATTCTCCTGCCTTAGCCTCCAAGTAGCTGGGACTACAGGCGCCCGCCACCGCGCCCGGCTAATTTTTTGTATTTTTAGTAGAGACGGGGTTTCACCGTCAGGTGAGCCAGGATGGTCTCGATCTCCTGACCTCGTGATCCGCCCGCCTCGGCCTCCCAAAGTGCTGGGATTACAGGCGTGAGCCACCGCGCCCGGCCGTTTTTGGTTTTTACAACTTGGTAAATGGTGCCACTGGTATTTAGTGGGTATAGAAGGCAAGGATGTTGCAAAACACCCTGTGTCGCACAGGACAAAGAATGATCTGAGCCAAAATGTTGATAGTAAAAGGTTGAGAAACCATCTTTGAAGGAAGAAAGAGAATGTTTTCTAGAAATACATTATCTTCTTAAATATCAAATTGAATATAAAATGACGTCTAAAGACAGTTTTCAACATTTCAGGACAGAGCCCCCACGTAAAATCAAATCTACTCTCAGGAAGCCTTCAGAGCCTGTGGCGGGCAGTGACTGGCCCGCTCTTTGATTTTCAAGGAGACCCAGCTCAGCAAGGTGGAATCCTCATTTTAGGTCCAGGTAAGCATTCAAAGCCCAGGGTCAGCAGTGAACGTCTTGTTCCTTTTACATGTTCAGAGGCTGCCATTTTCTTTTCTTTTTCTTTTTCTTTTTTTTTTTTTTCTTTGAGACGGAGTCTCGCTTTGTCGCCCGGGCTGGAGTGCAGTGGCGCGATCTCAGCTCACTGCAAGCTCCGCCCCCCGGGTTCACGCCATTCTCCTGCCTCAGCCTCCCGAGGAGCTGGGACTACAGGCGCCCGCCACCGCGCCCGGCTAATTTTTTGTAGTTTTAGTAGAGACGGGGTTTCACCGTGGTCTCGATCTCCTGACCTTGTGATCCGCCTGCCTCGGCCTCCCAAAGTGCTGGGATTACAGGCGTGAGCCACCGTGCCCGGCCCAGAGGCCACCATTTTCTTCATAAAGCAGACACCCTGTACAAATGGACATCTTGGTATTACAATCAGGATGCTGTGCTTTTGTAGAGGGGCATCTTTTGTTTTCAAAGGCTTCCGTGTATTTTGATGTTTATGCATTTGATGAGCGTGTCCATCATCCTGTGCCTGGATGATTCCCCACAGTCACCTGTGGGTTGGTGATCTGTATATGGCCTTGACACTCCCCTATTCAGGAATGTTCAGTGGAGATGACCATTTCCGAATAGGGGAAAATCGTCACACGCTTTTTTTGTCAAGAAAAGAATCCATGTAGTTATTTATACCTAACAAAATTAGGAGACTTACTCAGTGTCAGCAAGTAAGTCAGTGCTAGGGACAGCTCATCCCATTGAGGCTGGGCACGGTGACTCACACCTGTAATCCCAGCACTTTGGGAGGCCGAGGCAGGTGGCTCACTTGAGGCCAGGAGTTCGAGACCAGCCTGGCTAACTTGGTGAAACCCCATCTCTACTAAAACTACAAAAAATTACCAGGCATGGTGGTGCATGCTTGTCATCTCAGCTACTTGAGAGGCTAAGGCAGGAGAATCACTTGAACCTGGGAGGCGGAGGTTGCAGTGAGCCGAGATTGTGCCACTGCACTCCAGCCTGGGTGACAAGAAGGAAACTCCCTCTCAAAAAAAAGAAAAAAAGAATGGGATTGAGGTCCAACTATAAGCCACACACTGTTAACAACTTTATTGATGGGTGTGGACCACCTGAGATTGCTTTGGCTTGTCTCTGCTAAGTGTTTGAACAGATGTATTTGAGCAGATGTAAGGATTGTGGACATCTAAGTGTGTTATAACTGATTAGATCTCTGCTGTGTTCCAGCATTGCAGCAAGGAACAAACACCCGTATCAGACAGGGTCCAAAAGCCTAAATCACTATATTGTAAGATCATCTTTTGGCTTTTTCTTCCTCTTTAAAACTGTCCATCTTAATGAGCATAGCTTATAAGAGTTATAAAAGTAATATTTATTTTCATAAATACGTTTTTTTTTTTGAGATGGAGCCTCGCTCTGTCACCAGGCTGGAGTGCAGTGGTGCGATCTCCGTTCACTACAACCGCTGCCTCCCAGGTTCGAGCGATTTTCCTGCCTCAGCCTCCCGAGTAGGTGGGACTACAGGCGCCCGCCACCACACCCAGCTAATTTTTGTATTTTTAGTAGAGGCGAGGTTTCACCAGGTTGGCCAGAATGGTCTCAATTACTTGACCTCATGATCTGCCCACCTCTGCCTCCCAAAGTGCTGGGATTACAGGTGTGAGCCACCACGCCTAGCCAATACCATATTTTTTAGAAGGAGGGTTTTGACTGAGTAATAGATGACTTTTGGGCTTTTTGCAGCTGGAACGTTATAGCCAAAATCTCCCTTTCCCTCCCTCTCGTGAGTTTATAACAGTTAGATTAGTTATAAAAAGAAGCCCTGATTAATGAGAATGAATCCTATGCATTGGCCCAGAATGACATTAGCCAAATTTCTGAACAACTTATTTCTATCCTCAGACCCAAAAGGGGATGTTTTTGGGCCCCTTATCTCCATGTCTCTGAATCATTTGTCCACATCTTCTGTTGTGTAAGAATAAAGAGTACATGGACCGGGCGCGGTGGCTCACGCCTGTACTCCTAACACTTTGGGAGCCAGAAGCGGGCAGATCACGAAGTCAGGAGATTGAGACAATCCTGACTAACACGGTGAAACCCCATCTCTACTAAAAATACAAAAATTAGCCGGGCGTGGTGGCGCGCACCTGTAGTCCCAGCTACTCTTGAGGCTGAGGCAGGAGAATCACTTGAACCTGGGAGGTGGAGGTTGCAGTGAGCCAAAATCATGCCACTGCACTCCAGCCTGGGCAAGAGACCGAGACACCATCTCAAAAAATAAATAAGTAAAAAATAAAGAGCACATGGAGAGCATCATTTGTGTGCCAACTTGGGACCATACAGTTCATCCCTCAGCATCCATGGGGGACTGGTTCCTGGACCTGCAATGGATCCCAGAATCTGAGATGCTCAAGTGTCTTTTATAAAATGCTGTAGTATTTGGATCTAGCCTATGCATGTCCTCCCCTGCACTTTAAATCATCTCTGGCTTACTTTTTTTTTTTTTTTTTTTGAGACGGAGTCTCGCTCTGTCCCCCAGGCTGG
>NW_012101599.1:413287-415118 GCF_000951045.1 Mandrillus leucophaeus
GAACCTGGGATGTGGAGCTTGCAGTGAGCCAAGATCGCGCCACTGCACTCCAGCCTGGGCGACAGAGCGAGACTCCGTCTCAAAAAAAAAAAAAAAGAAAAAGAAAACATGCCTCATATGATACTTATATGTAATGGTTTAAGTTAAAATTCTTGTCTTGAGTTCAAGAATCAAACTAGATTTTGATTTTAAATGATTGATTTTAAATTGATGATTGTAAATTATAAAATCTGTATTTGAACAGATGTAAGGATTGTGGACATCTAAGTGTATTGTAACTGACTGTCTTTTCAGGCCTTATTTTGGAGCCTCTTTTGGGCTATGGTTATAATACAGATAGCCTGTTAAATCAGTATTTGGGAGTGGATTTTTTGAAGTGATTTATTCCCTTATTATATTTATTCTGTTATTAGATTTAAGAAACAGATGTGATTTTCCAGCTTGATATCTATGGGAGTTCTGTATTCTGCCCATCCGACAGGACATTTTATTTAATTATATTTAATAAAACCTAACAGAAGGTTATAATTTAAAAATCTTTCCCCTTGGATCTCATAAAACATCAAGTATCGCTCTTATTTAACCATAATCCTTGTCGTACTTTATTACCATGATTAAAAATTATTATGGCATTATATAGAGAATATAATGCATGCCAGGTAATTAATTTTTCCCTTTGGACTAATTAAAGGTTGAAAAGCTTCCTTGATTTTAGTAAGCAGTAAATCTGATGAATAATACTTTCTATGCCTCAGCCTTTTATTCTTATTCTCTTCTAGGTAACAACATCCATTTTATACACCGCGATAGGAATAGGTTGGATCACAAACCTATCAACTCTGTTTTACAGCTTGTAGGAGTTCAGCATGTGAACTTTACAAACAGACCTTCAGTTATCCATGTGTGACTTAAAATGCAATCAGTCACTTTCAGCTGGACCTTCTGGAATGTGACCTTCAATATCCTCGTGCAGTGTCTAACCTGCTGTCCCTTCCCAGCCTTTGAGGAGTTAGGGAAGCATAAAGGGGGCTTGAACCAGTTGAATTGCATGCTGGGAGGCATCAGTTGTCAAAAATGTGATATATACTTCCATTTTATAACTTTTAACATTTTATACAAAATAACAAAAATGAATATACAAAATATAACTTTAAACCTATAAAACCTATAAAATCATAAATATTTAAATTATTTTACATTATGGTATAGTCAGTCAATGAAAGATTTTTTTGGCAATGTAAATTCTGATGAATATATAAAGGGATGGGAGAGCAGCAGAAGACCATTGTATTCAGTGAAGAAGACAAAATATCAAATTCTGTCAACAATGTAACTTCATTTTTATATGTATATATTTGTATTTTTGTATGCTTAGGAAAAAGACAATAAACACTGAAATGTTGCCAGTAGGTATCTCTGTGTTAAGATTACAGTGTTATTATTTTATTTTCTGTACTTTTCTGTATTTCCCAACTGTTACATAATGAGCATGATTAATATTGTAGGGCCAGGAAAAGGTCTTTAAACATTGTACAACAGTTTTATGCCTACATAACAACCTTCACAAAAGTGCAAATGATGTAAGCTGCAGTCCACTTTTCCATCCTAACTGCTTTACTCAGAGGAGGTGTAGCAATCCAAACATCTGATATATAGCCAGTGTCCACAGCACCTTCTCAAACTACATACTTGCTATCCATTTCACTAGGATTTTGGGGGGTTGGGGGAGCTATGAGAAAAAATTTGTTTTAGATATTTAAGATATGTATTTAAAATATGGTCGGGGCCGGGCGCGGTGGCTCAAGCCTGTAATCCCAGCACTTTGGGAGGC
>NW_012101599.1:416483-426466 GCF_000951045.1 Mandrillus leucophaeus
AGGGGAGATGTCCCTGCTATGCCCAACATTCGCTGTGGGTGGAGCCCTGGGAGAGGGGCTGAGGCTGCCCCTGTCCTCCTCCCCACCTCCTCCTCCTCCTCGATGAGAATGAAGACCTTTCATTTTTCCTTTCTCAGCACATCATGTGCCCTACCAAGAAGGAATTACAAGGCATATGAAAAGACAAAAAACAATTTGAAAAGAGAATGAGCACTAGAACCAGATTCAGATATGGCCAGAATGTTGGAATTAATCAGACCAATAATTGTTTTAAAAACTATGATTAATGTACAAAAGGCTTTAAAGGAGAAAAATTAGCTGGGTGTGGTGGTGCTTTGGGAGGCCATGGCGAACAGATCACCTGAGGTCAGGAGTTCAAGACCATCTTGGCCAACATGGTGAAAACCCTTCTCTACCAAAAATACAAAAATTAGTTGGGCACGGTGGAGTGTGCCTGTAATCCCCGCTACTTGAGGGTGAGACACAAGAATCGCTTGAACCCAGAGGCAGAGGTTGCAGTGAGCCAAGATTGCACCATTGCACTCTCAGCCTGACAGAGTGAGACTGAAAAAAAAAAAAAAAAAAACTTGAAAGAAGGCACAGAGAAATAAACTACCTTACCTATAGAAGAGCAAAAATAATTACGTCCAACTTCCCCTCAGAAACCATGCAAGCAAGAAGAGAGTGGAGTGAAATAGTGTTAAGAGGAAAAAGTCACCAACCTAGAATTCAGTACTCTGCAAAATTATCCTTCAATAACTTTCTAACAGAAGAAAAAATATTACCCTTCTAAAGTGAAGGATAAAGACATTCTTCAGACAAAAAATGAGGGACATTGTCGCCAGTAGACCTGTCATGCAAGAAATATTAAAAGAAGTTTCTCAGAAAGAAGGAAAGTGATAACAGATTAGAAACTCAGATCTACATTAAAAAAAGGATGGGCACTGGAGAATAAGTAAGTGAAGTTAAAATACTTTTCTTTTTCTTTCTTTTTTGGTTTTTTTTTTTTGAAACGGAGTTTTCCTCTTGTTGCCCAGGCTGGAGTGCAATGGCGCGATCTCGGCTCACTGCAACCTCCTTCTCCCAGGTTCAAGCGATTCTCCTGCCTCAACCTCCCGCGTAGCTGGGATTACAGGCGCCTGCCACCAAGCCTGGCTGATTTTTGTATTTTTAGTAGGGACGGGGTTTCACCATGTTTGCCAGGCTGGTCTCAAACTTCTGACCTCAGGTGATCCACCCGCCTCAGCCTCCAAAAATGCTGGGATTACAGGGGTAAGCTACCACGCCTGGCCTTATTCTTCTTATTCTTAGTTGATCTTACAGAGAACAGTTCAAAATAATAATACCAACAATGTATGTGTGTTTTTGTGTGCTTATGTGTGTATATATATTTATATATAGATAGATATGCTTACATATGAATCACACTTATATATAAATGAATGACAGCAAAGATACAAGAGACAAGATGAGGGAATTAGAAATATTTTGTTATTGCCAGGCGTGGTGGCTCAAGCCTGTAATCCCAGCACTTTGGGAGGCCAGAGGCGGGTGGTTCACGAGGTCAGGAGATCGAGACCATCCTGGCTAACACGGTGAAACCCTGTCTCTACTAAAATTACAAAAAATTAGCCAGGCAGGGTGGCGGGCACCTGTAGTCCCAGCTACTTGGGAGGCTAAGGCAGAAGAATGGCATGAACCCGGGAGGCGGAGCTTGCAGTGAGCCGAGATCGCACCACTGCACTCCAGCCTGGGCGACAAAGCGAGACTTCGTCTCAAATAAATAAATAAATAAATAATAATAAAAAAATTTTTAAAAACTTTATTATTATAGGGTGTTTGCACTACCTGTGACATGGAATTGGATTCGTTGTAAATGTCTATTGCAAACTCTAGGGCAACCAATAAAAAAATTTTTTAAAAAGTAAATAAATATAACTGACATGCTAAGAGGGAGAGAGAAATGGAATCACATAAAATGTGAAAACCACAAAAGGGAGAAAAAGAATGAAAAGCCAAATTAAGAACAAATAATAAGGGCAACAAATAGAAAACAGTAACAAACCCAATTATATCAATAATCACTTTGAATGTCAATGGTCTAAATGTGCCAATTAAAAGATTGTCAGAGTGGATCAAAAAAACAAGACCCAACAGCATGTTGTCTATAAGAAACCCACTTTAAACATACACACATAAGGTTAAAAGTAAGGGAATGGGAGGCCGGGCGTGGTGGCTCACGCCTGTAATCCCAGCACTTTGGGAGGCCGAGGTGGGTGGATCACTTGAGGTCTGGAGTTCAAGACCAGCCTGGCTAACATGGTGAAACCCTGTTTCTACTACAAATACAAAAAATTAGCTGGGCATGGTGGCAGGTACTACTCAGGAGGCTGAGGCAGGAGAATCATTTGAATCTGGGAGGCGGAGGTTGTAGTGAGCTGAGATTGCGCCATTGCACTTCAGCCTAGGCAACAAGAGCAAAACTCCGTCTCAAAAAAAAAAAAAAAAAAAAAAAAAACCACCTAAATGAATGAAGAAAGATTTAATGCGCTAAGGAAGTGCAGGCCGGAAGCGGTGGCTCACGCCTGTAATCCCAGCACTTTGGGAGGCCGAGGCGGGCGGATCAGGAGGTCAGGAGATCGAGACCATCCTGGGTAACACGGTGAAACCCCCATCTCTACTAAAAATATGAAAAATTAGCCGGGCGAGGTGGCGGGCGCCTGTAGTCCCAGCTACTCGGGAGGCTGAGGCAGGAGAAGGATGTGAACCTGGGAGGCGGAGCTTGCAGTGAGCCGAGATCGGGCCACTGCACTCCAGCCTGGGCGACAGAGCCAGACTCTGTCTCAAAAAAAAAAAGAAAGTGGGAATAGTTATAGTGATCTCAGACAAAGCTAAGTTCAGAGCAAGGAAAGTTATCAGGAGGGACGAAAGGAGCCATTACATAATGATGAAGGGGTCAGGGGTCAGTTCCTCCTGAAGACATAATAATTCTCGAAGTGTGTGCTCCTGACAACAGAGTAAAACCTGATAGAACCACAAAGCGAAGTGGATGAATCCACTATTATAGGTGGAGATTTCAACACCCCTCTATCAGAAATGGATAGGTCCAGCAGGCAGAACATCAGTCAGCACATAATTGATCTCGACAGCACCATCACTAAATTACTATAATCGACATTTCCACATTACTTCATCCAACAGCAGAATAGCACACGTTGTTCTCAAGCTCACATGCAACATTCACCAAGATAGACTGTATTCTGGACCCTAAAACACACCTTAACAAATGAAAAATAATAGAACTCATAGCATGCCTGCTCCCAGACCACAGTGGAGTTACACTCAAGAGCAATAACTGGAAAAATCCCAAATACTTGGAGATTGAAAACATACTTCTAAATAACACATGAGTCAAAGAAAAAAAATCTCGGCGGGGCATGGCAGCTCACGAGTGTAATCCCAGCACTTTGGAAGCCTGAGGCAGGCAGATCACTTGAGGCCAGGAGTTTGAGACCAGCCTGGCCAACATGGCACAACCCTGTCTCTGCTAAGAACACAAAAATTAGCTGGGCTTGGTGGCACACACCTGTAATCCCAGCTGCTTGGGAAGCTGAGGAGAGAGAACGGTTTGAACCAGGGAGACAGAGGTTGCGGTGAGCTGAGATCGTGCCATTGCACTCTAGCCTGGGTGACAGAGCAAGACTCTGTCACAGGGGGAAAAAAAAGAAAATGAAGACCTTTATGATGCTCTACTTCCACTTAATGAACTGAAAATAGATTTTCTCTTCCTTGTGATTTTTCATAAAAGCATTTTCTTTTCTCTAGCTTACTTTATTGTAAGAATATAAGTATGTAATAAATATAACATATAAAATATGCTATTGACAGTTTATGTTATTGGTAAGGCTTCCAGTCAAAAATAGACTATTACTAGTTAAGATTTTGGGAGGCGCAAAGCTATATGCAGATTTTTTACTGTGTAGGGGATTGGCATCCCTACCCCCAACATTGTTTAAGGGTCAACTGTATTTATAAATGTGCACCACATTTTTCTTTATTTTTATTTCTATTTATTTATTTATGTATTTATGTATTTATTTATTTATTTATTGAGACAGAGCCTCGCTCTGTCGCCCAGGCTGGAGTGCAGTGGCGCAATCTCAGCTCACTGCAAGCTCCGCCTCCCAGGTTTATGCCATTTTTCTGCCTCAGCCTCCAGAGGCTGTTCCTTGGCCAACTCAAAGGCCTGGTACAGTAGAGAATTAAAACTACGGCTCTAGTGTAAAGCAGGACCTAAGACCTGTGCCTGAGACGGGGAACTTTTTGGTTTTTTGTTTTTGTTTTTGTTTTTGTTTGAGACAGAGTCTTGCTCTGTCGCCCAGGCTGGAGTGCAGGGGCGAGATCTAGGCTCACTGCAAGCTCCACCTCCCCCGTTCACGCCATTCTCCTGCCTCAGCCTCCTGAGTAGCTGGGACTACAGGCACCTGACACTACGCCCGGCTAATTTTTTGTATTTTTGATAGAGACAGGGTTTCACCGTGTTAGCCAGGATGGTCTCGATCTCCTGATCTCGTGATCCGCCCGCCTTGGACTCCCAAAGTGCTGGGATTACAGACATGAGCCACCGTGCCCAGCCAATAGTGTTTCTTGTTTGAGATTTGTGCTGTAGTGCTGCCCTACAGGTGATGTGGTCTGCTAAGGAAAAGATGGTTTCAAGTGCCTGTATGTGTTGGTACCCTGGGAGATTTAAAGGATAGATACGGCAGAATTTCTGCCTTTAATCATTGAGGAGCTATTTGGGGAGGGCAGGAGGAATGTCAGGGTAAGTAACAGAAGAGGGCAGGGATGATAAACAGTCCTTTGCATAGTGCAGTAAATCTCACAGCCAATTTGAAGGTCTTGGAGGAATCATGGATGGAAGTGTTCAAAGAAGGCTTGCATATAATTTTTTAAAGCAGCTCACAAAGCCCACAAGTGTAATTAGCCTTATTCATCATGATGAGGTATTTGATCAAAGCTCTTATGGGAGTAAAACTCGTTTCTAGAAAATGATTTTAAATATTATATCAATTTTCTTACAATGCCATTTTTAAAAATAGGTAAGCAGAATGTTTTTAAGGTTTGTTTAGAAATCATTACAGAACACTGTTATTTAACTTCACTCTAAGAGCAGCCTGTAATCACTAACATTTTCCAGATTTTGACGCCTAAGGATTTAAAATGCCAAATGTGGCTGAGTGTGGTGACTCATGCCTGTAGTCCTAACAATTTGGGAGGCCCGGGCAGGAGGATCTCTTGAACCCAGGAGTTCAAAACTAGCTTGGGCAACATGGAGAAACCTCATCCCAGCACTTGGGGAGGCCAAGGCGGGCGGATCACCTGATGTCAGGAGTTCAAGACCAGCCTGGCCAACATGGTGAAACCTTGTCTCTACGAAACTACAAAAATTAGCCAGGGGTGGTGGTGGGCGCCTGTAGTCCCAGCTACTTGGGAAGCTGAGGCAGGAGAATCACTTGAACCCAGCAGGTGGAGGTTACAGTGAGCCAAGATTGTGCCACTGCACTCCAGCCTGGGTGACAGAGTGAGATTCCATCTCAAAAACAAAACAAAACAAAACAAAAAATAGCCGGGCATGGTGGCATGCACCTGTGGCCCCAGCTACTTGGGAGGTGGAGGTGGGAGGATCACTTGAGCTCTGGAAGTCAAGGCTGCAGTGAACTGGGATGGCACCACTGCACTCCAGCCTGGGTGACAGAGTGAGACCACTCCATATATGATCCCCCTCCAAAAAAGGTAAGTCAAATGTGAACATATTTACTGACTTTATGTAAATAAGGAATAGCTTCATATTTCCAAGCAATGCATATCCATGTCTCATAAGCATAACATTCATCCTACTTTTTGCTGAATCCAGTGGGTTTTCCACTTCATTTTCCTAGACTGAAAGCTCAGATTTTGATATTTGCTCTTGTCTACATTGGCAAGTACAAAGACCTCCTGTGAATTAATAATTTGCCACACAATAAGAAAGTGAAACAAAAGCAAATGCTTTCAAAATGTATTGGAAAAATGATGAATGCTGTATAATTAGGAAAGTAAAATACAGCACCGGAGACATTCTGGTAGAGAGACCTGTGACCAGTTGAGCACAGTGGCTCACGACTGTAATCCCAGCACTTTGGGAGGCCAAGGCGGGCGGATCACAAGGTCAAGAGTTCAAGACCAGCCTGGCCAATATGGTGAAAACCTGTCTCTGCTAAAAATACAAAAAAAATTAGCTGGGCATGGTGGCACATGCTTGTAGTCTCAGCTACTCGGGAGGCTGAGGCAGAAGAATCACTTGAACCCAAGAGGTGGAGGTTGCAGTGAGCTGAGATCGTGCCATTGCACTCCCGCCTGGACAACAGAGCGAGACTCCATCTCAAAAAAAAAAAAGAGACCTGTGACCACAGATAAACAACTTAAGCATCTTTCTGCCATCTTTGTAGGAAGAAAATGTGTTCACTTTCCTAATGTTGAGAAACTAAATATTCTAGTATTGACTTAGAATCACGGGCTGCAATGTAATCAAACATACATAGCTTCATGAAAAACTATCAAGGTAATTCTGCATGAATGTTTTCTTAGGTCATGTTAAGATAGAAAAATGAGCCACATTCAGGGAATTAAAATATGTATATATGGCCGGGCGCGGTGGCTCAAGCCTGTAATCCCAGCACTTTGGGAGGCCGAGGCGGGTGGATCACGAGGTCAGGAGATCGAGACCATCCTGGCTAACACGGTGAAACCCCGTCTCTACTAAAAATACAAAAAACTAGCCGGGTGTGGTGGCGGCGCCTGTAGTCCCAGCTACTCGGAGGCTGAGGCAGGAGAATGGCGTGAACCCGGGAGGCGGAGCTTGCAGTGAGCCGAGATCGCGCCACTGCACTCCAGCCTGGGTGACACAGTGCGAGACTCCGTCTCAAAAAAAAAAAAAACATATATATATATATATGTATATATGCTTGTATACGCATAAACTATATCTCAATATGTAAACAATTGCAAACGTTGTTTACCTATAAGGAAGGCAACTGGGAGATTTGGAGATACCAAGGGGATGAGCTTCTTCACCATATTGTTTTCCACTTTCAAAATTCTGAACCATGTGGATGTACTATCTATTTAATAAGCAAATAGTTACTTTCATCAGTAATAAAAATCCTAAAGCGTCATTGCCCTATAACCTTCTCTACATTATTTGGTACTAACTGTTCATAGAAGATTCAACTAAAATGTAGGGCCACAAAGATCAAGCTCATTTCTTTTTCTTTTCTTTTTTTTTTTTTTTTAAAGACAGAGTCTCACTCTGTCACTCAGGCTGGAGAGAAGCAGTGCCATCTCTGCTCACTGCAACCTCTGCCTCCCGGGTTCAGGTGATCCTCCTACCTCAGCTTTCTGAGTGGCTGGGACTACAGGTATGCAATACCACACCCAGATAATTTTTTTTATTTTTTGTAGAGACAGGGTTTCACTGTGTTGCCCAGACTGCTCTGGAACTCAAAGGTTTAAGTGATCCTCCCACCTTGGCCTCCCAAAGTGCTGGGATTACAGGAGTGAGGCACTGCGCCCAGCCAATCTCATTTCTTTATAATCCCAGTTGTCATGTTATCTAGAATGTATTATTCTCTATTTCCCACAAACAAAAGAAGATGTATTCACTCACACTGGTCATGAGGAAAATGTCAATCAAATCAATGAGATGCCATTTTTCTACATATCTGAGAGGAGTTAGGAAGTTAGAGTTGCCAGGAGCACAGCTCAGTGTGGTGTTCTGAGGTGGTCAGGGAAGACTGCACATCAATGAATATTTGAATAGTGGTGAAACGAGTAAGAGCCAGCCACCCCAGAAGAGGAGTGGCAGCAGCCTCAGGCAGAGGCCAGGGCATGAGCGAAAGCAGCACAGGAAGGAGCATGGCACGTTCGGGTGCTCAAGCTGGGGGGGTGCGTGGCTGAAGCGCAGAGGAAGGCAAGTGGAGGACCCGCAGGAGGAGGTGCTGGTGCTGATGCCAGGCCATAGCGGCCTTGATGCCTCCTCAACACCATCGCCCACTGAGAGGAGCTCCACCTTCCTGGAGAAATGGCTGGTTCCAGCACTGGGACAGGGAAGGATCAATTAAACCCGGAACATCTTGTATTAGAAAGTAAAAAAGCATAAAAAAAAAAAAAATGATGGGACATGTCAAAAGGGCACAGAAGCCAGTATGAGCGGTACCCACTAGTCAAACCGGGGACAATTTGAGCATTGAAATAATGACAATAAGAGATGATAACCCGCCCGGCGTGGTGGCTCACGCCTGTAATCCCAGCACTTTGGGAGGCCGAGGCAGGTGGATCACGAGGTCAGGAGATCAAGACCATCCTGGCTAACATGGTGAAACCCCGTCTCTACTAAAAATACAAAAAAAAAAAAAAAATTAGCCGGGCGTGGTGGCGGATGTCTGTAGTCCCAGATATTTGGGAGGCTGAGGCAAGAGAATGGCGTGAACCCGGGAGGCGGAGCTTGCAGTGAGCCGAGATTGTGCCACTGCACTCCAGCCTGGGTGACTGGGCAAGACTCCGTCTCCATCTGAAAAAAAAAAAAAGATGATAACCCATAGCATAAAACAAGAATTAAATAATCTTTAATTCACTCATCTGTCCACCTTCATATACATATATGTATGTACATACATGAAAGAGGGAAAACAGAAAGATCTTTCTATTTATTTTAGTTTACTCTTTTTAAATTTATTTACCTATTTATATTTTTGGAGACAGTCTCACTCCATCACTCACTGCAAGCTCCGCCTCCCGGGTTCAAGCGATTCTCCTGCCTCAGCCTCCGGGGTAGCTGAGATTACAGGCACCTGCCACCACGCCTGGCTAATATTTGTATTTTTAGTAGAGATGGCATTTCACCATGTTGGCCAGGCTGTTCTCGAACTCCTGACCTCAAGTGATCTCCCTGCCTCAGGCTCCCAAAATGCTGGGATTACAGGCGTGAGCCACTGCATCCAGACTATTTTATTTTTATTTTTTTAGATAGGATGCTGCTTTGTTGCCCAGGCTGGAGTGCAGTGGTGCAATCATAGCTCACTGCAGCCTCAAACTCCTGGGCTCAGGCAATCCTCTCACCTCAGCCTCCTGAGTAGCTGTGACCACAGGTGTGCACCACCACACCTGGCTAAATTATTTACTTTTGTAGAGACACTATCTTTCTCTGTTGCCTGGGCTGGTCTCAAACTCCTGGGCTCCAGAGATCCTTCTGCCTCAGCCGCCCAAAGAGCTGGGATTAAAGGCATAAGCCCCTGTGCCTGGCCCAGATCTTTCTATAGAATAACAATTAAGAGTTGTAGACTGGTAATTAGAAAATTACAACTGATTCAGAATTATCATTATCAATGTATACTAAATCAATATATGGAAGTTTGTGGTCTTAAAGTATCTCCCCACAAATTATTTATTAATAATAAAGAGAAAAATTATACATTTACAGTGGATAAACATGGCAGATACCACTTTAATGAATCTAGTGATCGAAGTCCATGTATTACTCAGAATAGGACAAACAAACTGTTGTCCTGGCCTCCTACTCTGATCTAACAAAGATATACTGTCACAAAGAACTGCAAAAGTATATGTCCTGAGGCTAATCCATAGGAGGTTTAGGATTACTATCTGATGAAGAAAAAAATGCTATCCAGGACACTTTTAGGACAATTGGTGAAATATGAAGATGGACTAAACTATACTGTAATCAAATGAAGTTTTCTGAATTTGACAATTACATTAGGATTATGTAAGAGAGAGTCACCTGTTCATGGGATATGCAAGTCATGATGTCTGCGACACACTCTGATGGTTCAGATATTTAAAATTTTCCCTAAATTAACTTTCCCATAGGTTTGAAATTTTTCTTTTTCTTTTCGATTTTTTTTTTTTTTTTTTTTTTTTTTTTTTTT
>NW_012101599.1:427011-437091 GCF_000951045.1 Mandrillus leucophaeus
CACGCCCGGCCCACTTTGATTTTCTAAATATGTTTTTTGTTTGTTTTGTTTTGTTTTTGTTTTTGAGACAGAGTCTCTCTCTGTTGCCCAGGCTGGAGTGCAGTGGTGCAATTTTGGCTCACTGTAAGCTCCACCTCCCGGGTTCATGCCATTCTCCTGCCTCAGCCTCCTGAGTAGCTGGATCTACACACACCCAGCACCACGCCCGGCTAATTTTTTGTGTTTTTCGTAGAGGGAGAGTTTCACCGTGTTAGCCAGGATGGTCTCGATCTCCTGACTTCATGATCTGCCAGCTTCGGCCTCCCAAAGTGCTGGGATTACAGGCGTGAGCCACTGCGCCTGGCCCTAAATATATTTTAATGTTATTTTGGCAGCTAGATTTAAGTCAGATGCATGACTTTTTCATATAATGTTTATTTATTCATTTACTATTTATTTTAAAGACAGGGGTCTCCCTCTGTTGCCCAGGACAGAGTGAAGTGACACAATCATAGTCTTGAACTTCCGGACTCAAGCAATCTGAAGGCTCAAGCCTTCTGAACTGCAGCCTTGAACTTCTGGGCACAAGCAATCTTCCCACGTCAGCCTACCAAGCTGCTGGGACTATAGGTGTGCACTACCACACTCAGCACTTTTTTTTTTTTTTTGATACATAGTCTTGCTCTATCACCCAGGCCGGAGTGCAGTGGCGTGATCTTGACTCAGTGGAACCTCCGCCTCCTGGGTTCAGCTAATTTTGTATTTTTAATAGAGATGGGTTTTCCCCATGTTGGCCAGGCTGGTCTTGAACTTCTGATCTCAGGTGGTCTGCCCACCTTGGCCTCCCAACAGAGAGTCTCACTCTGTGGCCCAGGCTGGGGTGCAGTGGGGTGATCGTGGCTCACTGCAGCCTCAACCTCCAGGGCTCAAGCGTTCCTCCCACGTCAGCCTCCTGAGGAGCTGAGACTACAGGTGGACACCACCATGCTGGCCTAATTTTTAAAATTTTTTTGTAGAGATGAGGTTTTGCTATGTTGCCCAGGTTGGTCTCAAATTCCTGGGCTCAAACGCTCTTCCAACCTCAACCTCCCAAAAGGTATGTAATATTTAATAAAAATAATTAATATATTAAATGTAAAAACAAATTGCCTTTCTTTAAGTTTTTTTTTTTTTTTGAGACAGAGTCTCGCTTTGTCACCCAGGCTGGAGTGCAGTGGCCGGATCTCAGCTCACTGCAAGCTCCGTCTCCCGGGTTCACGCCATTCTCCTGCCTCAACCTCCCAAGTAGCTGGGACTGCAGGTGCCCGCCACCTCGCCCGGCTAGTTTTTTGTATTTTTTAGTAGAGACGGGGTTTCACCGTGTTAACCAGGATGGTCTCGATCTCCTGACCTCGTGATCCGCCCGCCTCGGCCTCCCAAGTGCTGGGATTACAGGCTTGAGCCACCGCGCCCAGCCTAAATATTGTTAAATATTCGTTTGCTTCTATTTCTAGAAGCTGACTGCCTAAATAAGGGGCCATTTCAGCCTTCTTCACTTTTTAAATTTTATATAGCCCCTAACTTTGGATAAAATAATTCACTGCTCACTTGAATCTGCATTTAAAAATGGAAAGAGGAAATTAATAGAGAATCCAACCTAATCTGCCCAAATGTATGCTCTGGTATCACTGAAGAGAAAAAAAAATCATGAATAGAGAAAAACGTCCCACCACATGAGAATTTAAAACTATAGATCTGTGCATTTTGGTCATTCCTGATCTCCTTTTTCCTAAGGAGAACTTTGGTTGAGAGTGGGAACCCAGCATGCTAGGATTTCGTCACATACGGAAGAATTTGTAACAAAAAGAAAAATGACCCAATATATTAGAATTGGTTGCTGGTTCTCTTCCAAAACCAGAAAAGTCATTGCAAGAAATTTTCTTTCCAGCCACAACAGGAGATAAAGAATACATTGCTTTTACCCTTCCACAACTACAGAAGTGACTTGAAATTGATGCCTTTAATTTACTTCTAATTGTGTGGATAAGGGGAGAGTCAGACAACGATGTCTTTCTTGTCCTGAAATGATTGGAAAGAAAACCGTGTAGAGAGGATAAAGGAGGCTGTTAGCTACCTCAGATTACCTGATGATTTCCATTGATTATGGCTGTGAAGCAGGCTCTCTGCTGCCTTTCCCATTCTCCTGAGGGAGGAGACCTGGGGGTGAGCCTGGCAGTGGGGGCCAAAGGCAGGGACAACTTGGATCTGTAGCAAACGTTGCAGAGCCCAAGAGAGAACAGCCAAGTTCTGTCTGAACAAGAGGACCAAGACTCCAGCCAGCAGAGCCTGTCCAACTCGGTCAGAGTAAGCAAGCCAGAGGTGTTTCCGGAGAGGTCTGGTGCCAAAGAGGTGTCAGAGATGGACAGCGGTGAGAGATGGAGAGACATAAGACAGATGGAGAGATGCCAGAGAGATGGAGAGCGGCAAAAGAGATGGAGAGCGGTGAGAGAGATGGAAATATGCGAGAGAGACGGAGAGATGCGAGAGAAATGGAGAGATGCAAGAGAGATGGAGAGACGTGAGAGAGACGGAGAGATGTGACAGAGATGGAGAGCAGCGTGAGAGCAACAAGAGGAGAGGATGCAGCAGGAGATAGTCAGGAGAGAGGGCTGACCAGGAAACCATCCTTAGCTTTGCATGGATGGCTTTTTTTTAAAAGGCCTGTTGCTCCTATATCTTCTTTTTGGCCCGTGATTATACAGGTGTATATAATTTTAAAACTCATTGCACTAACACTGAAGATCTTTGCTTTTGTATGTCAATTTTACCTCCATTTTTTTTTTTTTTTTTTTTTTTAGATTGTGTCTTGCTTTGTCTCCTAGGGTAGAGTGCAGTGGCGTGATCTCGGCTTACTGCAACCTCCAACTCCCGCGTTCAAGCGAGTCTCCTGACTCAGCCTCCCAAGTAGATGGAATTACAGGCACACGCCATCACGTCCAGCTAATTTTTTGTATCTTTAGTAGAGACGGGATTTCATCATAGTGGCCAGGCTGGTCTCGAACTCCTGCCCTCGTGATCTGCCCGCCTTGACCTCTCACAGTGTTGGGATTACAGGCGTGAGCCACTGTGTCTGGCCGAATTTTTGTAATTTTAGTAAAGACGGGTTTTCACCATGTTGGCCAGAAACTCTTGGCCTCAAGTGATTCACAGCCTCGGCCTCTCAAAGTGCTGGGATTACAGGCGTGAGCCCCTGCACCCAACCTGTTACACCTCTTTAAGATTCTTTTTTTTTTTTTTTTTTTGAGATGGCGTCTCACTCTGTCACCCATGCTGGAGTGCAGTGGCGCGATCTCGACTCACTGCAACCTCCACCTCCCAGGTTCAAGCAATTCTCCTGCCTCAGCTTCCCGTGTAGCTGGGACTACAGGTGCTGGCCACCACACATGGCTAATTTTTGTATTTTTAGTAGAGATGGGGTTTCACCATGTTGGTCAGGCTGGTCTTGAACTCCCAACCTCAGGTGATCCGCCCGCCTCAGCCTCCCAAAGTGCTGGGATTACAGGTGTGAGCCACTGCACCCGGCTTGCTGGGATTACAGGCGTGAGCCACCGCACCTGGCTTCTTTTAATCTATCACAAGTCCCCTCACCCACTTGGACAAATTTTTTTCCATGACATTTACTTGTTGAAGAGACAGTTTATAGAAAATCCCACATTCAAGATTTGTCAGATTGTTTCCTTATGAGTCATTTAACGTGTTCTTCCACCCCCTGTATTTCCTGTAAACCGAAGTTAGATCTCAAGGCTTGATTCAATTCAGGATAAACATTTTTGGATAGAATACTACTTTATAGGTAATCCAGGGTACATCATGTTGCCTTGCATCAGGAAGCATCATACCTCTCTCTCTCTTTTTTTTTTTTCCTTTTAGACTGCGTCTCGCTCTGTTCCCCAGGCTGGAGTACAGTGGTGCGATCTCAGCTCACTACAACCTCCACCTCCCAGGTTCAAGCGATTCTCCTGCCTCAGCCTCTCGAGTCACTGGGACTACAGGCACGCACCACCACGCCTGGATAATTTTTGTATTTTTTGTAGAGAAGGGGTTTCACCATGTTGCCCAGGCTGGTCCAAACTCCTGACCTCAAGCGATCCACCCTCCTCGGCCTCCCCGAGTGTTGGGACTACAGGCGTGAGCCACCACTGCACCATCCAGGAAACATAATATCATGGTGACTCATTCTAATGAGGCAAAGTTTGACATAAGGTGGTCATAGCCATATTTTGAGTATTGTTGGAAAATAAAAATATTAAAATAAAATACGTATCATTCCTAGAAGCCTTAAAAATTGGTAAAATGTATTTGACATTAAAATAGATAAAACTGGCCAGGCTCGGTTGCTCATGCCTGTAATCCTAGTACTTTGGGAGGCCAAGGGAGGAAGACTGCCTGAGCTCAGGAGTTCAAGTCCAGCCTGGGCAACATAGTGAAACCTCATCTCTACAAAAAATTAAAATAAAAAAAAATAGCTGGGTGTGGTGGCATGGGCCTATAGTCCGAGCTACTTGGGAGGCTGAGGCAGGAGGGCCACTGGAGCCCGGGAGGTCCAGGCTGCAGTGAACCATGATTGTACCACTGCACTTCAGCCTGGGTGACGGAGCAAGACCCTGCCTCAAAAAAGCAAAGCAAAGCAAAACCAAACCATAAAACTTCTGTAAACCAATGTGAATAGAGCAGCAAGACAAAGAGTAGATATGCGGGCATTATCTGCAAAGGGTGAAGGGGTGATATCCATAATATATAAAAAGCTGCCATATATCTACAAAAATGGAATCAAATACAGCTGGGCGCGGTGGTTCACGCCTATAATCCCAGCACTTTGGGAGGCTGAGGCGGGCAGATCACCTGAGGTCGGGAGTTGGAGAAAAAACTTGAAAAAAAGAAAGCAAATACAAAATAGGCAAAGGGCAGGAATAAAAAATTCTTAGAAAAAATACTGCAAACATCTAATGAGAACTTTATAACATGCTCAACTTCACTAGTGATCAGGAAAATACAATGAAACTAACAGTGAGAATTTTTAATTCTTAAAACTTAAAAAATATTTGTTGCATCCAGTGATTTTAAGGATGTGGGAAAATGGGATTCCTTTTTATTTTATTTTGTTCTGAAATAGGGTCTTACGCTGGAATGCAGTGGGGTAATTATAGCTCACCACAGTCTCGACCTCCAGGCCCCAAGCTATTTTCCTACCTCAGCCGCCCGGGGAGCTGGGACTACAGGTGCACACGGCCATGCCCAGCTAATTTTTAAATTTTTTGTTGAGTCAAGGTCTTCCTATTTTGCCCAGGCTGGTCTGGGACTCCTGGGCTCAACCCATCCTCCCACTTTGGCTTCCCAAAGTGCTGGGATTACAGGTGTGAGCCACTGCACCCAGCCAGCTCAGCTATCCTTAAATATTGTTGGTATCAGTGAAAAATTAAAAAGTGAGTATATTTGATTCAGCAATTCCACCTCCTGTTGATTGCCATATGTTAGGGTATTCATTGCAGCACTGTACATAACAGCACTTTTCCTTCCATTCCCCATACAATCTAACCATCCATCCATCCATAGGAAAAGAAAGGATGGAAAAGATACAAGGGAAAACTATGCAGCCATTAGCATGAATGAGGCTGGTCAAAAGGACTGAAAAGGAAAAATTTCAAGATTCGATATTAACAAATCTGGAAAAAAATGCAGTATTATGTGACAAAAAGCATAGAACAATATACCAAGTAGGAAGCATTTTATTTTTTAAAATCTGTTTTTTTGTTTGTTTGTTTTTTGTTTTTTCGGGGTTTTTTTTGAGATAGAGTCTTGCTCTGTTGCCCAGGCTGTAATGCACTGGGGCGATCTTGGCTCACTGCAACCTCTGCCTCCGGGTTCAATAGATTCTCCTGTCTCGGCCTCCCGAGTAGCTGGGACTACAGTCACATGCCACCACGCCCGGCTCATTTATCAGCGTCTTTCAAAAGGTAACGCAAGCCAGGTGTGGTGCTCACTCCTGAGCTGAGATCGTGCCACTGCACTCCAGCCTGAGGGACAGAGCAAGACTCCCTCTAAAGAAAAAAAAAACAAAAAACAGTAATGCTAGAGGGATATTTGGGTATCATTCAGTCCCTTGAGGCTCAGGCCTCTTTGGCTTTCAGGCGAAGGCTACTTCGATCATACTCTGAACACAAGACTTAAAATAACCAGAATTCTCATCGTCCCCTACCCCTGCCCCCTGGGGTTTCATTATTATTATTTATTTTATTTACAGTCATATACCACATAACGATGTTTTGTTCAACAGACCACATACAGGACAATGATCCCATAAGGTTTTAATACCATAGTTTTGCTATAACTTTTCTATGTTTAGATGATGTTTAGATACATGAATACTTAACCACTGTTACAGTCACCTACAGTATTCAGTACAGTAACATGCTGTACCTGTTTGCAGCCTAGGAGCAGTAGGCTCTCCCGTACAGCCTAGGTGTGTAGTAGGCCAGACCTAGGTTTGTGTAAGTACTCTATGATATTTGCACAACGATGAAATAATCTAGTGACACATCTCTTAGAAGCATTCCCTTCGTTAAGCCACGCATGATTGTAGTTATTTTTAGCAGGAGTGTATATAACCAAAAAACAAATTAACAGCAGAAATATTGTTTTAAAAATCTACAATACTACGGTGTGGTCTGAGGTCCAAAGAAGTTCATCCAAGTTGCTGACATTTTTACACAACTATACATATTATTTAATTTCAGAAGCCCACCTGCAAGGAGGATCCCTTTAGACCCTGCTCTTGTCAGTGAAAAATGATGCCAGCCCCTCAGTACTTGAGCCACATGTGGTTCTGTATCCTGGGTTTCCAAACCAAACTGATTTAGTGACCTAGGATAACTGCCAGGACCTCTCAAATGAGAATACCACGCAACAGGGCATGAGAATGAAGCCCCTAGCAGTGTCCAATATTTGGTGGTAGCTCAACAAACATTCATTCCTTCCATTTTTATGGTTCTAAAAGATTTTCATCTTAAGGGGCATGAACATGGCAGACTTCAGATTAATGTTGGGATTGCCAGGATATCCAATGAAACAAAACCAACTCTTTTTCTTTTTTTTTTGAGCCGGAGTCTCACTCTGTCACCCAGGCTGGAGGGCAGTGGCATGATCTTGGCTAACTGCAAGCTCCGCCTCCTAGGTTGGAGCAATTCTCCTGCCTCAGCCTCCCAAGTAACTGGGATTATAGGCACGCGTCACCATGACTGGCTTATTTTTGTATTTTTAATTGAGACGGGATTTCCCCGTTGAGCAGGCTGGTCTCGAACTCCTGACCTCAGGTGATCTGCCTGCCTTGGCCTCCCAAAGTGCTGGGATTACAGGTGTGAGACACAGTACCTGGCCCAAAACAACTCTTTTTATACATGAGAGTGAAGACTTCAGTGTGTGCCCATTTTCCCATATGACTGCCACCTAAGCCCTCTAGTTTTATGGAAATTTAACTTTTTATGGAACGTACCATATTTATCAAATTTAACCTTTTATGAAATTAACCAACTTATGGAAATTGACTTTGTACAAATTATTTATCTTCACATAATTAAAACTGTAATTCACAGATTCTGAAACTTACATTATTTGAAATTCACATCACATATCTATCAACCAGTTGCTACTGATTTTAGTGTAACATTTCACATTTTCAGAATATGATCTATCTGGAATATACATATAAGAAAATGTTCCACAATTGTTTTCATTTCAGGGTGAATTTACCTAGGAAAGAGGAATATTTTAGAGAATCCCTCCTTTTTTTTTTTTCTTTTCACTGTGCTGCCATAATGTTGAGAATCAACCAGATGCATCTGTTCCCTAAGCTCAGCAGTTCAGGAAAAGACAACCCAGATTCTAGAGAGTTTTGGTTCCCACTCTAGCCACTCATCTGGGTCCCCATGTCCTCACTGTGAAAGGATAGCCTTCGACCAAATATTGTCTAAGGAGCTTTCAAGCTCTAAAATTCTATGATGAGTTGTCAAGCAATGAACAACCAACTAATCAGGCAAGCAAACTAAAATACATTTCCTGTGGCCAAATTCTCAGAGCCCAGGGATCAACTTATCAAAGAGGGGGAGGAGTCAAACTGTTCAAGAGCAGAGCCACACACACAAAACAAGTATCAGCTAGGAAACAGCACTTTTCTGCCTCTATCTAAACATGACCTAAAAACAAAAGATAAATAGGGTTTAAAACTTTAATGTGTATACTCAGCACACAGACTTCCTATTCACAAGAAGGAAAGATACTTCTGCATAATTACAAAGTGTAGTCCTATACCTTGTCTGTTCATACTATACAAAGCATAAAATTATATACTTGCAAAGTATGAAAATATTTAAATGATATAATTATCTGTATTTATGACACTTTTTTTTTTTTTGAGACGGAGTTTAGCTCTGTCACCCAAGCTGGAGTGCAGTGGCACAATCTCGGCTCACTGCAACCTCTGCCTCCCAAATTCCCGACATTTAAACAACTTACTCTCAAAAGACCAGAATGTCATGGAGATATTTGTTTTTCTGTACTTCTAGGGAGCCACACGGACCACTCCCTTGTAATATCTATTCAAAACAAGACCCACTCCTTTAAAATCCCTGGTAGTCTGGGAAACTGGGTGGCTTTCCAAGGCTGAGCCCCTGGGCCAGTCTGAAAGGTCTCCTCCTCTTCCTCCAGGTCAAAACAAAGGGCTGTGACCTACCGTTTCTGCTCTCTAAGACAGCCTCCCACTCTCTAGCTTTCTTGGCCGCCCCTACAGACAAACATGTAGACTTTTTTAAATTTAAGGCCTTCACTGATGTCCTTAGGGGAAACAGAGGAGGAATGAATAGGAGAATCAACCTTAAGAAAAAGTGCTTACGGAGCTGCTCATCTCTAGCTTCAGACACAACCCCCCTACTTCCTTATTTAGCAGTGCTTAAGGCAAAAGCCCACAACAATTGAAGTCAAAGGGCCCCTTCCTGAGGTGCTCTATGAAAATTTGCATTTCTGAGAGGCTTCCAAGGGGACTGACTCAAATTCATCTTTCTTTTCCCCAGGCTGGCAGTTAACTGCGGAACTGCAGGATAAAACGTTCAAGTGCTGGTGAAAAATAGGGACAGCTTGCAGATGTAAAATTGGGGGCCATGAAATCTTAACACTGCTTTCCAATCTTCTCACCCTTTTAGATGCTACCATGGACGTTTGTTTAAAGGCCCTCCAAAATGACAGTTTTTGGTTAAGTTCCAGGAAGATAGGGCATTATTTTAATCCAGTAGAAAAAGAAGAGGATATGACCCTACAGTGTGCCAGATAAAAAATTCAAGGACTAAATTTGCCCCTTGCGTCAATACTTCACGATATAATCGGACCTGTCGACACCTCGGTATACACAGCAATGAGTGTATAAAATTACTGAATTAATGTGGGTGCTGGATTCCGAGATGAGAAACTGAGGTGCAAACCACCACGGTATATTGTGGTTCCACGGAAGTTTTATCGGGTCCTTAAGAAGCCCTTGCTTGGCCTCTTTGAACATAGGTCGATAAATAGAGCGTAGTTGTTTAAATAGTTCTACTAAAGTTCTGAAATTAACTCTACTTTAAATGTATACAGCTGCAGGTAATGTACTTTAAATGTATACAGCTGCAGGTAATGTACTCAGGCCATACTCTCCCAAGCAGGCAGCCATGGCAAAAGTCCCTTTCTCTTGGCGCGAATTACAAGGAAATTCAAGAAATGCTTTAAGATATATACATGCCAAAGACCTGGAGTTAAGTTACTAGGGTGGGGCTGTGGAAATGTTTGGTGACTCACTGAAGGAAGTTGGGATGTGGGGTGCTGGCACCCGGAGCACACAGAAGAAACAAGTTGGGGGGCTGGCGAAGGTCGCTAGCACACTTTATCTCTGATTGGCGGAAGCCCTCAGAGTTTTCTTTATGGCGTCACCGAGTACCTGCCTGTAGAAAGGCCCCGTCTCCGTGACGTCACGCCGCGCTGGCCAATGAAAGGCCTCAGTCTGCGGGCCCCGAGGAGGGTTGTGGGCCCTTTTTTGTGAAT
>NW_012101599.1:437761-440085 GCF_000951045.1 Mandrillus leucophaeus
GGGGCTGGGCCGAAACACTTTCGCCCCCACCCCCTTAAACGCCCCGGCCGCCACACCCCCTTTGGGAGCCTGGCTCCTGGGGAGCGCCCCCCGCCCCGAGTTTCTAGCTGCGTGGGCTGCGAGCTGTAACTTTAGCCGGTGCACCCTCCTCCACCGGCAAGATGGACCGAGGGTCACCTTTCTAAGTTACAGGCGTCAGCCTGGCGTCTCGAACCTGCCGCTGCTCCCCGCGGGCTGCTTCTGAGTTCCTGTGGATTCCGCCTCCAGGGGTTGCGAGTCCGGTTGGCCCTCGGGCGAGTCACAACCTCTCAATCAGCCCCAGAGGATTCCCCGAGCGCGCTGACCGCGCCTGGCACGGGAGCTGCCCCTTTTTGGCGTTGGCCAAACCCCCGCTGCTCCGTAGCCTTGGGACCCCGGGGGCGCCGCGTTGCCGGTCCGGCGCGGAAGCCCGAGCCCCGCTCCCGGGCCTCCCGCGCCCCGCCCCCTAGCGCGCCCCCGCACGCCTCCGCCTCCCGGGGTCCGCTCCCCGCCGGGGCCTCGAGAAGGAAGGTGTCACGTTGATGGCATTCGAGCCAGCCGGCAAGATGAATGCCCGGGTTGTCACTTTTGAGAAATCCCAGCCAGCCAGAGCAGGTAGCCAAGCAGCCCTTCGATAACTGTTCTGTTAGTGCTGATTCGACCGTTCTTGGAGACTCATAAATCCAATTTGGCAGCTGTTAGGTTTGCTGGGATTGACAGTGACGCGTGTAAAGGCATTAAATGTGATGATGTATGTGCCAACGCTGTGTAAACAGCAGAGCTGTCCACGGTTTTGAGGGAATTGGCAGTCTGTTTTCAGTGGCGGGGAATGTGCCAACCTCGGTGCGTGGCATTAATAAGAACTGTTTCCCGCCCCTAGCCTTTGATAAATCAGGTAAGCTGGAGTGGCGAGAACATTAAGTTGAAGTGTTGAGCAAACAGACGTTTAGGAGAAATAATATTCTAGGTTCATAGACACTCTGGAAGCTAAGGTCCTTTTGAAATGAAGCTGAGAGCAGAGCAGGTTTCTCGGCTTTGGTGGATGGCCCTTGGGAACCAGAGCGGGCAGAGGAAGGGGTTGCCCTGAGTACCCAGTCCCCCCCCCCGCCGATAGCTATGGGGCGGGGGGGTGTCCGGGAGGTGAAGCCTGCTGAGGCTGAGAAGCCAGGTCCCTCCACCGTTGTGCACTTCCCAGAAGAGGGCCTCACCGAGGACGGGTGGGGCTGGGAGCGGGTGGGTTACACGTAGTTTCTGCCCGTTATTATTTATACCTCTTCAAAGGATCTGTGTTGAATGGAATTTAATTTTAAGACAATTAATGCATGTGCATGGTGCAGAACTCCAATTCTAAAGGTGCACAGGAGTACTTACAGAAAAGTTGGTCTCACAGCCTCCAAGTGTCCTTCTCTAGAGGCAACTACTCTTCCCAATTTCTTGTGAAGCCTTCCAGAAATGACTGTGCATGCATCTATATATGCTATATATTCTTTACCATACACGTGCGAGTAGCACACAACATGTTGTGTTGCACATTGTTCCGTTTTCGTAGTGTTTCTTATTAGAATGATTGTTCTGAGTTGGTGCATACAAGACTGGCTTGATTTTAATTACCGCTTAGGCCAATGTACATACGGTTTTATGAATGAAACCATTAACGAGTACGTATGGATTTAAATGTATATGTAGATTTAAATTTTTTTTAACCTATTTAGGCAGTCCCTGTTGATGAACATTTAGGTTTTCAATCAGAAGGTTTGTCACAGCAAAGTCATTGGAGTAAATCTTTCTCCTTGATGGAGATCAAATATGATGTGGCTAGCCTTCGTCAGGCAGTCACCAATTGATTAACTTCAGAAAAATATAACCAAGCAGAATACTGAGGAGAGGTGCATTATATGAAATAAAAATGCTATCAGAGGGCGGGCAACCCTCTTGGGTCCCCTTCCACGCTGTGGAAGCTTTGTTCTTTCACTCTTCACAATAAATCTTGCTGCTGCTAAAAAAAAAAAAAAAATTCCTATCAGATTGCAAGCCCTAATAATGGAAGGGTCCAGCTTTAATGTAACGCAGCTCCAGGGGAGTAAAGGTTATAGTCACCTTTCCCTGTGACTTCTCTAGGTCACAGTGATAGTCCTCAGTGATAGTCTGCAGTGTGATATACAAGGCCAATTAAAGTATCTTCAGATACAGAGTTTAGATTACTTTTTATAGGGCTTTTGGGGGAAGGCTTGAGGCCTGTCCTCAGCAAATGGCAACTGGTCCTTTCCTTCCCAATGTGTTTTTCCCTCTATTATTGTTTTCTTTTT
>NW_012101599.1:440565-455992 GCF_000951045.1 Mandrillus leucophaeus
GGCCCTATTATTGTTTTCTTAATTTAAAAAGCAGTGCATGCACACTTCTAAAAAGTCAAACATTGTCAAATGAGTTTTTTCTTTTTTTTTTTTTTAGACGGAGTCTTGCTCTGTTTCCTAGGCTGGTGTGCAGTGGCTCAGTCTCGGCTCTGCCTCCTGGGTTCAAGGAATTCTCCTGCCTCAGTCTCTCAAGTAGGTGGGAATACAGGTGCCTGCCACCATGCCTGGCTAATTTTTGCATTTTTAGTAGAGACGGGGTTTCACCATATTGGCCAGGCTAGTCTTGAACTCCTGACCTTGTGATCCGCCCGCCTCGGCCTCCCAAGGTGCTGGAATTACAGGTGTGAACTTGCACCTGGCCTATCAAATGAGTTTTATGGACTCTCCCTCCCTTGGTAATGTTTTTCCTCCTTCAGTTTTCTGTGCACATTCAAGTTTCTGGAAGTTGTGCCTTATCAGCAAGATTAGTTCTCTTTTTTTTGAGACGGAGTCTCGCTCCGTTGCCCAGGTTGGAGTGCAGTGGCGCTATCTGGGCTCACCACACCCTCTGCCTCCCAGGTTCAAGCAGTTCTCCTGCCTCAGCCTGCTGAGTAGTTGGAACTACAGGTGCATGCCCATGTCCAGCTAATTTTTGTATTTTTAGTAGAGATGGGGTTTCACTATGTTGGCCAGACTGGTCTTGAACTCCTGACTTTGTGATCCTCTCCAGCCTAGACCTCCCAAAGTGCTGAGGTTATAGGCGTGAACCACTGTGCCCGGCTGATTATCTTTTGATGGCTGCAATGTATGGCCAAATCATGATTTATTTAGTAGTAATAAATAGATGGTTATTTGGGAGTTTTCCAGTCCCTATTGCAAATGTCTGCAGTAGCATCAATGTATATGTCTGTCTATATGTGTGAGTGTATCTATAGAATGTATTTCTAGAAGTGAAAATGTCAGGCCAGAGTACATATGGACTTTATCCATTCCTCAGTGGACTTTTTGACTATTAGGAATAATGCTGCTGTGAACATTCATATACACGTTGTTGCATGGACATGTTTTCAGTATAACACCCAGGAGCAGAATGGCAGGATCACATGGTATCTCCATGTTTAATGTTTTAAGGAACCATCAGACTCTTTTTGCAGAGTGGCTACACCACCAGCGTTCCTGCAAGCAGTATACCAATTATTCCACATCCTTGCCAACACTTATTATTGGATTGACAAGATTCTTTCACAGTGGAGTAGGTTTGTAAAAATTAATGCATGTTGTCACTTCTGTCCACCCTGCCCTTCAATACATCATTTTTTAACTTAGTCCCTTGACATTTTTATTGCAGCCTATTTAATCTGTAAATTGAATTCCCATAGATCCCAGGATACTTCATGTGTGTGTATTTAATATAGGATGCTTAATGCCTATTTTTTTTCCTGTTGTCATTTGTTATATATCACTATTGTTTAGTATCTAGCCACCCACACCCCTATACTGGGCATTTACTCTTACTAGGAGCAGACTAAGGGGTTTAATTCTCATTCCAATCCCATCCACCTCTCACCGAGCCATTCATTCACCTCTTGCCATGTGCAATGACGTGAATTTTTTTACTTCAGCTGTACTGCTAGTTCAGTTTCAGTCTATCATGAAAACAAAAGGTCATAAAGACAATGTAGGCCGGGCGCAGTGGCTCATGTCTGTAATCCCAGCACTTGGGGAGGCTGAGGCAGGTGGATCACCTGAGGTCAGGAGTTCGAGACCAGCCTGGCCAACATGGTGAAACCCCTTCTCTACTAAAAATACAAAAATTAACTGGGCATGGTGGCATGCGTCTGTAGTCCCAGCTACTTGGGAGGCTGAGTCAGGAGAATCTCTTGAACCAGGGAGGTGGAGGTTGCAGTGAGCTGAGATTGCGCCACTGCACTCCAGCCTGGGTGACAGAGTGAAACTACACCTCAAAAACAAAGCAAAACAGAACAGGCAGTGTAAACTGTAAGCGTTAATGCTAAAAAGATGCTGAGTACAGATCAGAATGAGCTGTTACCAGTCTAGGAAACTGGAGGAAGTGGGGAGGTTGAGGAGGGTTTTCAAGGAAAAAATACTAGATTTTTCTATGAACTTCCTTAATGTCAGAGTTCTGAATCTTTTTTTATTTTTTTTTGAGACGGAGTCTGGCTCTGTTGCCCAGGCTGGAGTGCAGTGGTGTGATCTCGGCTCACTGCAAGCTCTGCCTCCCGGGTTCACGCCATTCTCCTGCCTCAGCCTCCCAAGTAGCTGGGACTACAGGTGCCCGCCACCACGCCCAGCTAATTTTTTGTATTTTTAGTAGAGACAGGGTTTCACCGTGGTCTCAATCTCCTGACCTTGAGATCTGCCCGCCTTGGCCTCCCAAAGTGCTGGGATTACAGGCGTGAGCCACTGCTCCCGGCCTAGAGGTCTGAATCTTTATCTCTATTTTCCCATCCCTTAAATAGGGACCTCCATTCATGGCAGTGTACTTTTTCCTTTCCACAGGAAAAAAAAATTGAAAGACTCTAACAGTACTGCATATATCTATGTTTGATAATTTATAAGATGTAATAGTTGGTGCAGCACTTCAATTTATTTTACTATTTTTATTTTTAAAATTTCTGATTAGACTGGGAGCAGTAGCTCACGCCTGTAATCCTAGCACTTTGGGAAGCCCAGGTGGGCAGATCGCTTGAGCCCAGGAGTTCAAGACCAGCCTGGCCGACATGGCAAAACCCCTACTCCGGAGGCTGAGGTGGGAGAATCACTTGAGCCTGGGAGGTCAAGGCTGCAGTGAGCTGTGTTCGTTCCACAGCACTCTACCCTGGGCAAAAGAGACATAGTGAAACCCTGTCTCAACAAAAAAAAAAGGAAAGAAAGAAAATAAAAATTCGGATTAGTAAAGAATATTGGTGCCGGCGCGGTGACTCACGCCTGTAATTCCAGCACTTTGGGAGGCCAAGGTGGGTGGATCACCTGAGGTCAGGAGTTCGAAACAGGCCTGGCCAAGATGGTGAAACCCTGTCTCTCTCTACTAAAAATACAAAAATCAGCTGGGGCTGGTGGTGGATGCCTGTAATCCCAACTACTTGGGAGGCTGAGGCAGGATAATTGCTTGAACCCAGGAGGCGGAGGTTGCAGTGAGCCGAGATCGTGCCACTGTACTCCCTCCTGGGCGACAAGAGCAAAACTGTGTCTCAAAAAGAAAAAAAGAATATTAGTAATAGCCACTGGGTCTGCCATGATCTAACTTTTAAAGACTGTCTGTATTATCACAGCAAATAATTTTATTGGAGAAACACTAATTGAGGTCAAGATTGTCATTTTAAAGCACTGATTAATGGTGATATATTGGATACTCATCAAATAAACAAATACGGCGTTGTCTCCTCCCTCCCTCCTTTTTAGGATCTTTAAAATTCACAGCAGACATTAGACAGGGAAAATTTATTCATTAATTCAAGAAGTATTTATTGCATGCTTACTATGTAAAATAGTCATGCATATTCATTGCAGTGATGGAAGTATATTTTTCTTGATAGAAAAGGAATGCTGTTATGTAGAACACTGAGTCAAGGAGAAAAATTGCTTTTTCTTCAAGAGTTTTGTGTTATAGTAGATTATTCGGTTTCAGGAATCGAAGCCCGTCATAGTGTGTAGTGTGCGTTTTTCTTCTTGCCTGTGTCTTGGTTCTCTACTTACACTTAAATGTGTCTGTAATGTGGATTTGTTTTCTTGATTTCTGTGCTTGCTTAATTCTTCAGCATCTTCACTTCTGATATTCATGTTAGTTATCTGCTTTAACTCTAATTCCTTAGGCACTCCAACACCACATGCAGGCAACGATTTGACAGTTTCAAATGTCACTCGTACTTAAGTGGACATACAGAGTAGTTGGGCGCAGACATGAAGGGCAGGTGGAATAATTGTGTTGCAGAAATGGTACTGATGCCAGGGAGTTGCCAGTCAGTGCAAATTGTAATTGCTCTGTGCTTTTGAATGGGAAGGAATGTTCCCGGTTTCTGTTAGGGTTAGGAAGAGCTGGACTGAAGCCACACTGTGGATATTTAGGATGGAAGAAGGGCATTGGCGCACACAAGTGACATTTCTTGGAAGTTTCTGAGATAGTCTGTGGGAATCACTGAATTGATAGGACAGATGTTTTGCTTTATAGGGGAAAGAATTTCAAGAGATCAAAACCCTCCACTCTCCCCTGTGAAGAAGCCAAAGGGCCCGAGATAAAATTGGGCCACATTGATGTAGTTTCTTTCTGGCAAAGCCATGACTACCTGACTTTTACTGTTGCCAGCAGAGAAAGCTGCTTCACAGAGTTGTACGTAAATGATTTATTGGACATCCCCTAGTTAGTCCCATGCTACTTAGGCTAGGAGATGAATCATTACCTACTGAATTTTAGGAAAAGGAGCAAAACAAGTACATCATTCAGGTCTTCTGCAGGTCATGCTGTTTTCCAAATTGACTGTCATTAACCGCCCGTTTTCCAGATATTTTATTCATTCAACAAATGCATAATGAATTTGTGCAAATGAATACCTACTCTGCCAAGCTTTCTTCCCCCTTCAAATGCTAAAAATAGAGCACTGCTAGAGATAGTCCCTGCTCTCATGCAGTTTATGTTTCCTGTGTTAATTGGGAAAACAACACTGGGAGGGTCTGAGGGAGAACTAGCATATAGAGTAACCATGTCGCATATTGTGATTGAAATCTTTAGGGAAGAAAAACTTTACTCAAAGAGTTTTTGAAGAGCCAATTCTATGAGGCCAACTACGCCAGCTGCTAGACACGAGGACACCGTGGAAACCTGATCTCTGCCCCATCCCAGGGTTGAGCACAGGCGGGTTATCAGGATCCTTTTGGAGGCTCGATGCTCTCATGGGCCACAGATTTGTTGTGAGAATGAAGTGAAGGGGATGCCTGTGAAGTGCTTGGTTTGATGCCCATTGATGGCCAGGGCTGCATCAGTGTTCTCTCCTGTCACACGCGTGACAGCAGCCGCGAGGACAAAGGGCAGGCTGAGGCACAGTCATCACGCCTGGAAGGGTTTCAAACTAAGAAGCAAACATTCCTGTGTACTTGCACAAAAGGTTCAGTGAATCAGCACAGTGGAAATGCAGTGTGTTCCTGTCTCTGCTTCTGAGAGCGAGCTCAGGGCAGAAATGCTCCAGACGAGGCTGGCTCCATACTTGTCAGGGCAGCGGAGGAGGTTTGGCGCCGTGGTGATCATCTTTTCTGCCTTGGGAGAAACGTTACAGTTTCTCTTTAGAAAGATGCCCTATAAGAGGAGGAATAAACCAAAGCTGTTACTTCATTCTTGAGGCTATTGTTATGTATTTTTCTTCTCCTGAAGACTTATATTGCCTAAGATTAAATTGCAGCTAAGTTTATTGTTGGGGAGGTCTTCTTAAAGATGGGAGACCCCTCTACCATGGGAGAGCCTGAGATAGAAAATAAAACAATATATGAAATTATTTACTGATAGAATATAAATTTTCAGAGTGGTTAATTTAAAAAATGCTGTTCTTGTATATGTTTTAAAATAGTGTTTCACAGACAATTATCCAAAAGATTTGAAACTGACGGTGCATATTATTGGCAGACAGGGCCTTTTTTTGTTTGTTTGTTTGTAAAACAAATTGCCTTTCAAAGGACGTTTCCATGCTTAATGTGTCGCAGAGACACAAGTTATTTGGAAAGGTTGGGAGTAGGATATAAAGAAGAAATTAGATCTTTAAATCTATTTTTTATTACCCTGGGAAAAGTGAATTTTAGTAGCCAGTATTTTTTGTTTTCCTTCCCATCTTAGCTTCTGAATATTTTTATTACCTAAGTAAATCCTTCACATTAAAATTGTTATAAGGATTTGTAAGTTGACATGAAAACATAGACAGACTATTTGAACATCTCAAAGCCACGCCTCCTCTAGATCAGGCGCCTTTATGAATGAGGTAAGTAGGTGCGGGGTTGTTGAGGACAAATGTGGAAGAGATTGTATTAGAGACAAACAGACTGGTTCGCAGGAACTAACCAATCTTCAAATATTGTTTCTTTCCACTGTTTCATTTTTAGCTTCCAAAGTGAGTCATTTGATTTCTAGCGTTATAAGAAGAATTGACTTCCATATTAGGCAGGGATTACTTTTGAAAACATTTTCCAAAATTGATGGTAACCTTCCTAAACTCAAGGATATTGAACTGGAATGTGTACATCTCATCTGGACTCTCTAGTTTATATGAAAGTTTTACGCCCTTTTCTCTCTGTTTTTTTTTTCTATAGCTTTTCATGGATACTGCTCCAACAAAGGTATTCAGATCATTGACTACTTTGCAGTTCTTTTATATCACTTTAAACTGTAGAATTTCATCTGTTAGTTGTCGTTCTTGGTTCCGTGCTTTCCTGTTTGCTCGTCTTAATCTTAGGCCGCAGATTCAGTTTTCTGGAACTGGAGAGCAGCGTTGGCATGTTTATGATTTAAGTGGAAATCTGTCTTTATATGAAAGGTTTTGTTGGTTTCTGTGATGGTTAATACTGAAAGTAGTTTCTGTGATATTTTATTGGATTAATATGAATACCAAGTTTTGGGTGGTAGATATTTTTTGGTAATATTCAATTTTTCTTTTTAAATTGAATCTCACTTTCGTAGGCTCTTGTGGAAAGGGTACTCACAGTGAGTTGTTATAACTATAACAGCTACTCCTGATTTTTTTTTTTTTTGCGGTCATTTAGTTCTTTCTAGACATTTATTTGACTAATAGATTTATATCCTATTTACTGAGTTTGGCAAGAGGGAAATGTCATGAAATGCTAACTAGGGGAACAGGGTAGTGCTTCTATATTCTTTTTTTAATTTACAAAGTATTCTTGCTGGGTGTGGTGGCTCATGCCTATAATCCCAGCACTTTGGGAGGCTGAGGCGGGTGGATCACAAGGTCAGGAGATCAAGACCATCCTGGCTAACATGGTGAAACCCCATCTCTACTGAAAATACAAAAAAGTAGCCAGCCGTGGTGGCAAGCGCCTGTAGTCCCAGCTACTTGGGAGGCTGAGGCTGGAGAATGGTCTGAACCTGGGAGGCAGAGCTTGCAGTGCGCCGAGATTGCGCCACTGCACTCCAACCTGGGCAACACAGTGAGACTCCGTCTCAAAGAAAAAAAAAATACATAAAAAAGTATTCTTATTCACTTTGACTTTCAAATGCCTCAGATATGGGCAGTAAGCAAAAAACAAATCTGAATGGGCGTGGGCGTGTGTGTGTGTGTGTGTGTGTGTGTGTGTGTGTGTGTATGTATCTATATATCTTTCCGATTTAAAACAATTCTAACTTTAATCTCTTGGTCTTTTTTACAGTTTCTTTAATCTCAGCATTGTTTATATTCTAGAGGAGCAGTTCTCTTAGAGAATGCTTCATTCACCAGTTGGTTCACAAATTTGGTCCTATTCATTGTCTTTGAGTCTGAAAAGCTGAAGAAGCTAGGCTGGATAAATTAATTCTAGTTGCATAAGATCACATATCAACTTCATTTCTCAGGTAGTTCAGTTTTATACTATTAAAATTTGGTTGGCAGTGTACTTTTTACAAAATAAAAACATCTTGTTCCTGATGTCTGTGATATTTATTGTTCTTTCAAGTTCTCATTTGAAAGTAAAATTACTTTCTTGGCACTGCTTTGTGGTTTATGACGTTGATCTTTTTATATCCAATCCATAATGCAATACTATCATTACAGATTCTGAATTCTGCAAAGCCTTCTCTCAATTTTAGGACCATCTCAGCTGAATCATTCTTTGGGTTTTGCTCATTTATTATTTGTATTTATGTGAACGGTGCTACAGAATTAATTAATGTATCCATTCAACAAGTATTTATTGAGCAACTACTTGAATTGGGCCAAGTGTTATTAAAGAACGGAGGGGAAGGGATATGAAGATTTATACATGCCCCTTTTCCCTGAAGACTGAGAAAGAATATGCTCTTAAATCATCATCTCAATGAAGACAGGTAATGAAAGAATTAGTCATTATGTAGTTTTGCTCTTTTCTTCATTTAAATAGCATCAGTTTGAAAGAATTGTGTGTTGGAAATGTCACTCGATCATTCCTATACAAAATGAATAATTTGGACTGGGCGCAGTGGCTCACGTCTGTAATCCCAGCACTTTGGGGAGGCCATGGCGGGCAGATTACTGTAGGTCAGGAGTTCAAGGCCAGCCTTGCAAACATGGTGATGCCCCGTCTCTACTAAAAGTACAAAATTAGCCAGGCGTGTTGGCATGTACCTGTAATCTCAGCTACTCAGGAGGCTGAGGCAGGAGAATCGCTTGAACCAGAGGTTGCACTGAGCAGAGATTGCACCCTGCACTCCAGCCTGGGTGAAAGAGTGAGACTCCATCTCAAAAATATATATATGAACGAATAAGTTTTCCAATATCTGGTGAAAATAATCTGTCTTATGGTGTGTCTTTGTGTGTGTGTGTGTGTGTGTGTGTGTGTGTGTGTGTGTTTTAACCTTTAAAAGAAACAACAGGGAAAAGTGTCATTTTGGTATGTAACTGATCATATATAAGTATATGTTAATAATTCACTGAAAACCCTATCTCTACTAAAATATATCTAAAGGAAAAGGTCTACATTTCAATTAATTCTACGTCTCTAATTTGGATCTCTAGCTATCCCAGAGGATATAATTTAAAATAAGATTTCTTGTTTATTCTCGGTAAGAAGTAATTACAGAGCACCTTTAAGATGAGTATTGCTTCTTAAATTGAAGGCACTAAAGATAAAGATTGCTAAATATTTCGGGAACTAGATTTAATTGTGTGACTTGAACTGAAAAGCATTCTAATTTTCCATTCATTTATGGGTGCTGGGGAAGAACTGCTTTGACATGAATGTATAATAGAATTCGAATGTCGGTCTTAAATTTTGGGGAATTGTTCTCAGTTTGCTCTTGGAATTTATTATTGTAATACTGTCATTAGGTAGCTTGTTGGAAGCAGCTAATATGTGAAAGTGAAGCATCTTAACATGTATCTCTTTTCTGACAATGAACTGTCAAAAAAGCTTTGAGTTTAGCTAACAAACACAACTGAGGCTGGGATTTTAACTCCACTATTAATATATTCTAATTTTAAACTACTGTAACTGAAAGGGCGTACAGCACTAATTCAATCCAGATACGTTTGAGTGCGTTTGATAGTCTCATCCTTGCAACAGCTGCTGAAAAAGATGTGGTAGAGATTTCAGACTGGACCACTGACGTCTGGGAATTGCCACTAGCACGCAGACTGGGTCAGGCAAGGTATAGCCTGGTGCTGCCCGCTGGTTTGCATGGAAGACCTTATCCGTAAAAGTCAGAGAGAGTCAAACAAGATGGGTGCCTCTGAATGAATGGGATCCTTGGAAAGGAGGTTTGAACTAGGTTTTAAAGATTCTCATATTTTCCCCTCCACAACCAGAAGGAACTGTTCTGGATCACAGCAACGTAAGAGTCTGCTTCCTGCTTCTCGACAGCGCCGTTGCCCTGTGGTGGCAGTTGTGTGGTGGGTGATAGCTGGGAGTGGGAATGGACTCTACTCCAGCATGAGGGAAAGATTCTTTTCCAGCTTCCCCAGATCCATCCCACATTGCTCTTGTATCCTGCCACTAACAGGCATTAAGACATCACATTCAACCTGAAGTAAGGAACAGCTTTGCTCCAAAATGAAAAAAAAAAAAAATTAATGAAATCTGTCTTACTGAGGAAGGCAAGAAAAGGACCTCAAAGCATCCCTTATCCATGGGGGCCTTTTCAGGTAGCATTGATTAGATTTTTAGAGCTTAAATTTATGGATTCAGAAGACAACCATTTCCTGCCACAGAGCTAACAGAAGTGTTTCTTAATATGAGAGTTTTGGGAGTTCTGAAAATAAAGATATGTGGGATATTCTGAAAGCTAACCAGTAATTCCCAATAAACTCAGATCTTTTTTTTTTTTTTTTTTTTTTTTAATCAAAGCTCTGGATTAAGAATTCTTTTTTAAATTTTTTTTTTTTTTTTTTTTTTTTTTGAGACACAGTCTTCCTGTCTTGGCCAGGCTGGCATGCAGTGACACAGTCATAGCAGCCTCCATTTCCTGTACTTGTGATCCTCCTGAGTAGCTGAGACTACAGGTGCACGCCACCCTGCCCAGCTAATTAAAAAAAAAATTTTTAGTAGGCCGGACACGGTGGCTCACGCCTGTAATCCCAGCACTTTGGGAGGCTGAGGCAGGCAAATCATCTGAGGTCGAGAGTTCGAGACCAGTCTGACCAACATGGAGACACCCCGTCTCTACTAAAAATACAAAATTAGCTGGGCGTGGTGGCATGTGCCTGTAATCCCAGCTCCTTGGGAGGCTGAGGCAGGAGAATCACTTGAACCTGGGAGGTAGAGGTTGTGGTGAGCTGAGATCATGCCATTGCACTCCAGCCTGGGTAACAAGTGCGAAACTCCATCTCCAAAAAATAAAAAAAAAAACAAGCACACAAAAAAACTTTTTTTTTTTTTCCCCCCTGAGACGGAGCCTCGCTCTGTCTCCCAGGCTGGAGTGCAGTGGCGCGATCTTGGCTCACTGCAAGCTCCACCTCCCGGGTTCACGCCATTCTCCTGCCTCAGCCTCCCAAGTGTCTGGGACTACAGGCAGCCGCCACCACGCCTGCTAATTTTTTTGTATTTTTTAGTAGAGATGGGGTTTCACCATGTTAGCCACAGCAGTGCTGGGATTACAGGCATGATCCACTGCACCCGGCCCAAAACAACTTTTAGTAGAGATGAGGTCTCACTCCGTTGCCCAGGTGGTCTAGAACTCCTGGGCTCAAGCTATCCTCCTGCCCAGGCTTCCCAAAGTGCTGGGATTACAAGCATGAGCACTGCACCTGGCTGGAACTCTTGGTTTAAAATGATTTCAGAGAACAAATAATATTCTTTTTTTTTTTTTTTTTTTGAGATGGAGTCTTGCTCTGTTGCCCAGGCTTAGAGTACAGTTGTGTGATCTTGGCTCAGTGCAACCTCCGCCTCCCGGGTTCAAGTGATTCTCCTGCCTCAGCCTCCTGAGTAGCTGGGATTACCACATGTCACCACACTGGCTTATTTTTGTATTTTTAGTTGAAATGGGGTTTTGCCATGTAGACCAGGCAGGTCTTGAACTTTTGACCTCTGCCCACCTCAGCCTCCCAAAGTGCTGGGATTACAGGCATGAGCCACCATGCCCGGGTAACAAATATTATTTTAATATGGAGACTTATGAATGTAAATATTAAGTTTTGTCCTTTAATGGTATCAAAGCTATTTTTTAAAAAAAGCTGATTTTTTGGGTACCTGTTACACATCCCATTGAACGTAACACAAGCAGTGCTGCTTTGTTGTAACTATTTGTTTTTGAAAAAAAATTTGTTTTGAAGCAAAGTCTCGCTCTTGTTGTGCAGGCTGGAGTGCAGTGGCTCAATCTCGCCTCACTGCAACCTCTGCCTCCCGGGTTCAAACGATTCTCCTGCCTCAGCCTCCCGAAGTGCTGAGATGACAGGCGTGAGCCACCGCCCCGGCCCTTGAAATATTTTACTGAAACTAAGTAGGCACATATATGTCTGCAGTCAGTGTCTTGCTTTGCGTTCCCCAGAACAGATGCTGAGTCAAGGGTCCAGTGCAAGTACTTTCCTTGGGGAATGATCCCAGGAAGCACTCACAGGGGAGTGGGGAAGTGAGATGGTAAGGAAAGGCTAGCCACAAATGGCTCATTATCAGGCAGGTGACTACTGTGGGAATGGAGTTAGAGGCTGCAGGGGAATCCTGGGAGCCAGTATAGGAGACACGCTGCAGAGTTATCCTCACTGAGGGTTGAGGGTGTGGGATGTTTATATGCCAGTCACTTACCCCTGCTTGAGGCTTGGCTGGGGAGTGGGGAGTGGGGAGTGATCATTTTCAAGTCCTGTGACAGGAGGCAAAATGGACTCTTTAGGCCAGAGAAAGCCCTGAAAGAAATACTGGTGCAACTGGAAATTGTGCTGCAAGTGGGGAGGGGATATGACTGGTTCTTAACAGCACCTGCTGCATTCCATTACGTTATTGTTATTTTTTTCCTCTGTGCTCTTAGTGCTATTATTGTAAGTTCTTAGCTGGTTCCCTCCCAACCATTATCCCTAAATTGGATGTGTTATTGTCACTATGTTGTGTCCTGGTAGGGCATTTTTGACAGTGAATGTTGAGAAAGCATATGCATATGACAGGGCAGATTTGTTAGAAGCAATAGAAAGGTGAGTACTAAACTGGCTGTTTAAAATGTAAGCTTCGGCCGGGCATGGGGGCTCACACCTGTAATCCCAGCTACCTGAGGTCAGGAGTTCGAGACCAGCCTGGCCAACATGGTGAAACCCCATCTCTACTAAAATACAAAAAAAGTAGCCGGGCACGGTGGCACGTGCCTATAATCCCAGCTACTTGGGAGGCTGAGGCAGGAGAATCGCTTGAACCCAGGAGGCTGAAGTTGCAGTGAGCCAAGATCGTGCCACTATACTCCAGCTGCAACCCCCACCACCGCCCCTGCCAGGAAAAAAGGCCGGATGTGGTGGCTCACGCCTGTAAGGCAGGGGGATTACTTGAGGTTGGGGATTCGAGACCAGCCTGAGCAACATGGAGAAACCCCATCTCCACTAAAAATATAAAATTAGCGGGGCATGGTGCCGCATGCCTATAATCCCAGGTTACTCAGGAGGCTGAGGCAGGAGAATCGCTTGAACCTGGGAGGCAGAGGTTGCAGTGAGCTGAGGTTGCGGTGAGCCAAGTTTGCACCATTGCACTCCAGCCCGGGCAACAACAGTGAAACTCTGTCTCAAAATAATAGTAATAATAATAATAATAATAAATAAATGCAAGCTTCACGAGGCCTTTTCAAGGAAATGTTTAAGGAAACCAGGTAAAGATAAGTATGCAATTAAGGACTGTTGGAAGTTGTGTGATTTTTATGAAAGGCTTTATAAACATCACCGTACTTGGAGGTTTGACTAACAGTTGTGTGACTAGAATTATGGCCAGTGACAGGTCCTGACTTCAGTGAATGCGGAGTGACTGGAAAAGCTGAGCCATTGCCAGTGTAGCATGCCAGGAAAGGATCTCCACAGAGACTGCGGATTCCGTTCAAGTTCCATTTCCAGGAACTCCTCGTCCTCAGCTAGACAGAGTGTGTGCCTGTAAAGTTGACCACTTTAAGTCTTTTATTTCGAACAAGGGCAGGTAACAAATACTTAGGTACTCCTGGGAATGTTTCAAGGTGGATCTACTGGTTTAATTGTTTCAGGGTTTCTAATCTGTATGTCACATGCTTACACGAAGCTAGGCAGTAGGGAGATCACAGGTTACCACGTGATATCACTCGGTGCTGTTTACTATCAGTACCTTTTTGGATGCTTTCCTCGCTATTAAAATCTTGCGCAGTGCCTTTTCATTTTTTCTTCAGAGATAATTCAGTCTGTTCTTAGTGAAGGGGAAAAATAAGTCATACTGCTAATCTTGTAAGAAGTGGAATTTAACATGCTCAACTTTCACATGGGATCAAGATTCAATAATAAAAGCCTTGACATTGGAAGCATAATAATTTTAGAAATAATTTTTCTGCAGTTTCTCGAATGTCCGTGGGCAGCATTTACAACGTGTTTGACTAAGTAGTGCCGGTCTTCCTCCCTTTTAAGCCTGCACTTGTGGTGCAACCAGGTTTCTAGTTTCATGACGCATTTATCATTGGCCTACGCCTGGCCCTTGGTTCAGCTTCCTGTATTTTTCAGACGTGATCAACTAGACAGCACTATACCTCTTCACCTAGAGTTGCTTTCTTTTTCTAAGTTTTTCATTTCATTTTATTTTTTTAATAGGTAATGTATGCATGTAGTTTAAAATTCAAAAGATTTACAAAAGAGTAAACAACATAGACTAAGGCACTTTCCTGTTTTCCCTCCCCATAATCTGTCAATATTACTAACCTCTTGTGTGTCTTACCAGAGATGTTCTGTGTATTTACGTGTGTACGTGTGTGTGTGTGTGTGTGTGTGTGTGTGTGTATGTTTCCATCTGCTCAAATTACAGCACATAATTCTCATTGTTCTGCATCTTGGCTTTTTCACTGCTCTTAGGGTTACTCAGTGAGCACAGAATTGGAACGAAGGGAGATGGAAGATCTTAACGGATGGTTAAGCTGCTGGTTTCCATCCAGTAGCTGGCTGGAGGCTGATGGTTTCAAGCTGCTCTAAGTTGAGATGTGGTGATAATAGCCTTGGTGTAGTCAGTGTCTCTTCAGTGCTAAGGCTCATGCTAAACCTGTGTCTCTCCCCAGCCCACAAATAAAGTTTCTATGATATAGGTGCTCATTACTTTTAAAAAAAGAACGCAGAGAGGAAAAAAAAAATCATCAGTGATCCTAATAGCATAAAATAGCTAACTCCAGTAGTTAGGTTAGACTTGGTTGTGTGGTGACATAGTTTGGCTTTGTCCCCACCCAAATCTCATGAACTGTAGCTCCCACAATTCCCACGGGTACTGGGAGGGACCCTGGTGGGAGGCCATTGAATCATGGGGGCAGGTCTTTCCTGTGCCGTTCTCGCGATAGTGAAGAAGTCTCACGAGATCTGATGGTTTTGTAAAGGAGAGTTTCCCTGTACAAGCTCTCTTCCCTTGTCTGCTGCTACGTGAGACATTCTGCCACGATCCTGAGGCTTTCCAGCCACGCGGAACTCTGAGTCTGTTAAACCTCTTTCTTTTGTAAATTACCCAGTCTTGGGTATGTCCTTATCAGCAATGTGAAAACGGACTACTATATGTGTTAATAAAAAATAAGACCCCCAGATCTCAGCAGCTGAAAATACAGATGTAATTCTTGTTTCTTGCAGAGGTGCTGTGCTTCAGCAGGGAACTGTGCTTGTTGTGACTGCTTGGGGAACATGGGCTGATGAGCAGCATCAGTATTACCGGTCCCTGTGCAGAGGGAAAAGAGCTGTGGAAGGTCTGGAATTAACATTTAGATGCCTTTTTCCACTCATAGCTCACTGGCCAGAAGTAATCAAATGGCTCCACCCAACAGGCAATGTGCCTGTTAGGTAGGGAGCCAGAAATACTTGGTGAACAGCACTAATGACTACCACAGTTAGGTTTTTTTTTTTTTTCTTTTTTTTTTGCGACTGAGTCTCGCTCTGTCACCCAGGCTTAAGTGCAGTGGCGCGATCCCGGCTCACTGCAAGCTCCGCTTCCTGGGTTCATGTCATTCTCCTGCCTCAGCCTCCCAAGCAGCTGGGACTACAGGTGCCTGCCACCACACCCAGCTAATTTTTTGTATTTTTGATGGAGACGGGATTTCACAGTGTTAGCCGGAATTATCTCAATCTCCTGACCTAGTGATCCGCCTGCCTCAGCCTCCCAA
>NW_012101599.1:456367-458616 GCF_000951045.1 Mandrillus leucophaeus
TTTTTTGAGACGGAGTCTCTTTCTGTCACCAGACTGTAGTGTAGTGGTGCAATCTCGGCTCACTGCAACCTCTGTCTCCCGGGTTCAAGCAATTCTCCTGCCTCAGCCTCCTGAGTAGTTGGGACTACAGGTATGCACCACCACGCCCAGCTAATTTTTGTATTTTTAGTAGAGACGGGGTTTCACCATGTTGGCCAGGATGGTCTCAATTTCTCTACCTCGTGATCTGCCTGCCTTGGCCTCACAAAGTGCTGGGATTACAGGTTGTGAGCCACTGCACCTGACCCCACAGTTAGGTTTTTAGATTGTTCAGAGCATGTTTAGATACACAGCTATGTCTATAGAGAAATACACTTACTTTTTTTTTTTGAGAAGTCTTGCTGTGTCGCATACACTTTCACATCAACAAGATAAATATTCCAAGTACTATTATATCATTACTTTTTTCCTATTTCATATAATGTAGTGGAATATTTTATTGTCAGAAACACTTCTAAACATGGACATCTTTTTTTAGCGGATGCATACTGTTCCATTATATGGTTGCATAATAAGCTATTTCCTTGTGTGTCCTCTACTGAGCAAAATGTACATAAATTCATTTGCATAACATTGGGTAGAAAATTTTAGGAGTTGTGGACACCATCCCTAGCCAAGCCATGGCTTGCTGTTACAGTTTATAGGTTATAAACACAAGCGCTAGGTCGGGTGTGGTGCCTCATGCCTGTAATCCCAGCACTTTGGGAAGCTGAGGCGGGCGGATCACTTGAGGTCAGGAGTTTGAGACCAGCCTGGCCAATATGGTAAAACCCTGTCTCTACTAAAAATACAAAAATTAGCCGGGCTTGGTGGTGCACACCTGTAATCCCAGCTACTTGGGAGGCTGAGGCGGGAGAATTGCTCGAGCTTGGGAAGCGGAGGTTGCAGTGAGCCAAGATCGCACCATTGCGCTCCAGCCTGTACGACAGAGCAAGACCCCATCTCAAAAAAAAAAAAAACATAAGCTCTGTTTAGAATACTCTCTCCTTATCCCATTAATCTCCCTCATAAGATACCTTTTAATAACTTTTTACACTTGATATTTTGGTAGGTAAATAAATTCACATGGTTCTGAGAATAAGTATAAAGTGAACACAGCCTCTCATCAGCCCTTCCTTGTCCTCATCCGTCCAGTTCTTCTCACTCCTGCTATCCCTCACAGATTTTAAGTTTTCATTTCCCTCCAGAGTTTTTTTTTTTTTAATGTACTTGCATAAAATAGATAATTTTTTTGTTTTGTTTTGTAGTAGAGATGGGCTCTTGTTATGTTGTGCAGGCTGGTCTCAAACTTCTGGCCTCAAGTGGTTCTCCCACCTCAGCCTACCAAAGTGCTGGGATTACAGGTGTGAGCCACCATGCTCAGCCAAGATTCTTTAAAAAATTATTATTTTACCCTTTTTATTTTGGGATAAATTTAGATTTATAGAAAAGTTACATTTAGAAATAATGGCCGGGTACGGTGGCTCATGCCTGTAATCCCAGCACTTTGGGAGGCCAAGGTGGATGGATCACGAGGTCAAGAAATTGAGAGCATCCTGGTCAACATGGTGAAACCCCGTGTCTCCTAAAAATACAAAAATTAGCTGGGCGTGGTGGTGCGCGCCTGTAGTCCCAGCTACTTCGGAGGGTGAGGCAGGAGAATCGCTTGAACCTGGGAGGTGGAACTTGTAATAAGCTGGGATCGCACCACTGCACTCCAGCCTGGCGACAGAGAGAGACTCCTTCTCAAAAAAAAGAAGAAAAGTTACAGAAATAATACAGAGAGCTCACCCAGTTTCCTGAAATGAAAACATCTTATGTTGCCATAGTGTATTTGTCACAACTAAGAAGCTAACATCATTGTGAATTATTAGCTAAACTCTAGATTTTATTTGGATTTCCCCAGGTTTTTCATTAATATCTTTTTTCTGCTCCTGGATACGGTCCAGGATACTACATTGCATTAAACAGATTCTCTTCGAATTGAGAGATAGCTTGTGCTCCGCGTGGCTCTGCACTCACTGTTCTCAACTGATGATGTCATAATTCATTGATTCCAAAATCCAATATAATGTTACTATTATTTTTGCTTACTTTTTTTTTTTTTTTTGAGACGGAGTTTCACTCTTGTTGCCCAGACTGGAGTGCAATGGCGTGATCTCGGCTCACCACAACCTCCGCCTCCTGGTTCAAGTGATTCTTCTGCCTCAGCTTCTCGAGTAGCTGGGATT
>NW_012101599.1:458931-470142 GCF_000951045.1 Mandrillus leucophaeus
CGCGCCTGGCCTAATTTTTTGTATTTTTAGTAGAGATAGGGTTTCACCATGTTGGCCAGGCTGGTCTTGAACTCCTGACCTCAGGTGATCCGCCCACCTCGGCCTCCGAAAGTGCTGGGATTATAGGCGTGAGCCCCCACACCCAGCTTTAAGTACTTCTAAGAAAGGAGAAATGCTGCCAATTAGAATTGTAAGTTACTGGTTATAAGATATGGCATAATTTCAGAGATATTCAAATGTGAGAAAAGTACATTTTAGATTTGATGGAATATGATACATCTTGGAAAGATTTCAACTTTATTTCACAGAATTTTCTCATTATTTTTGTACCTACATAGAATTTCACTTTATAATATACAAAAGATCTTTAAGCAATCCCTTGTTGATGCTCATGTGGATTGTTTTCTGTCTTTAGGTATTAAAATGCTGTATTCAATAATCTGGTACCTATATGTCATTTCACATATATACAGATGTGTATCAGAGTGGCATTCCAAAAGTGCACTGCTGAGTTAGAGGTATATGTATTTGTAATTTTGATGGAAGATCTACCAATTTACAGTCCCACTAGCAATGTATGAGAGTATTTTTTTTTAATAACGTCACAAATAGGCCAGATGCAGTGGCTCACACCTGTAATCCCAGCACTTTGGGAGGCCCAGGCAGGTGGATCACAAGGTCAGAAGTTCAAAACCAGCCTGGCCAAGATGGTGAAACCCCATCTCTACTAAAAAATACAAAAATTAGCTGGGCGCAGTGGCAGGTGCTTGTAATCCCCACTACTCGGGAGGCTGAGGCAGGAGAATTGCTTGAACTGGGGCGGCAGAGGTTGCGGTGAGCCAAGATCGTGCCACTGCACTCCAGCCCGGGTGACAGAATGAGACTCCATGTCAAAAAAAAACTTAACAAAGTGTGTTACCAAACTTTTAGATTTTTGTCAATCTAATAGGTAGAAAATTAGAGTCTCAATGTAGTTTTCATTTGTATTTCTCTTTTGAGTATAGATTGAGTTTCTGAAAACTGGCCATAAATATTCTTTGTGCATTGTTCTATTGGGCTATTGGCTGTTTCCAATTTTTTTTTTTTTTTTAGTTCGTGTCTTTTATTAACTCATACAGTTACTTGTCTTCTGGCTTGTTGAAGCAATAAGTCAGACAACATTTGCCGCAATAATGTCTGTCAAAGTGGCTTGCCATAAACACCCCAGCACCACATTCATCAGATGGGCACTCTCGACGAAGGCGACTAATTTTGCCATTCTCATCCACCTTATAATATTTCAGGACAGCCAGCTTAACCTTCTTTCTCTTGTGCTTATTCTTCTTGGGAGTGGTGTAAGACTTCTTCTTCCTTTTCTTAGCACCACCACGAAGTCTCAAAACAAGATGAAGAGTAGACTCCTTTTGAATATTGTAGTCAGACAAAGTCCGTCCATCTTCCAGTTGCTTGCCAGCAAAGATCAGTCTTTGCTGATCAGGAGGAATTCCTTCCTTATCCTGGATCTTGGCCTTTACATTTTCTATCGTATCCGAGGGTTCAACCTCGAGGGTGATGGTCTTCCCCGTAAGGGTTTTCACGAAAATCTGCATTTTTGTGGCGGCTCCACCGCAGATGGCGGATCGAAAAGCTGTTTCCAATTTTTATGTTATTATCTGTGATGAATTACAAATGTATTTTCTTTTTGTCGTTTACCTTTTGATTTGCTTATACTTGGTTAGTGGTTTGTGTTTGCCACACAAAGTTTATAGCTGACTCTGTTACTCTTTTCTGTTACGGCTTCTGGATTTTAAGCCATAATTGTACTCAACAGATTTATTGAGGAGTTCCTCTATGTTTTCTTCCATTTCTCCCATCCTAGCCTTTACACTATTGTCCTCATGAATTTTACTTTTACATATATTATAAATCCTGTTACTTTTGTTAATTACTTTTGTCAAAATAATCGTCTTTTAAAGCAACTTAAATGAGGACAATAAATTCTTAAACATTTGTCCATGTAGTAGTTAGCATTTCTAGGGCCATTCATTCCATGGTATAAATACAGATTTCCAGCTGGCATTTTCCTTCCACCTGGAAGACGTCTTTTAACATTTTTTAGGGTGTAGATCTGCTAGTGATGAACTCTTTCATCTTCTGAACGTCTAAAAATGTCTTCATTGTGCCTTTGTTTTTGAAGATTTTTGTTTAGTGGTGAACTCTAGGTTGACATTTTTCATTTTTTTTCTTTCAATACTTTAAAGATGTTTCTCTCCTGTTGTTTTTTTTTGTTTGTTTGTTTGTTTTTTTACGGAGTCTCGCTCTGTCACCCAGGCTGGAGTGCAGTGGCCCGATCTCAGCTCACTGCAAGCTCCGCCTCCCGGGTTCACGCCATTCTCCTGCCTCAGCCTCCCGAGTAGCTGGGACTAGAGGCGCCGCCGCCTCGCCCGGCTAATTTTTTGCATTTTTAGTAGAGACGGGGTTTCACCGTGTTAGCCAGGATGGTCTCGACTTCCTGACCTCGTGATCCGCCCGCCTCAGCCTCCCAAAGTGCTGGGATTACAGGCATGAGCCACCGCGCCCGGCCTTGTTTGTTTTTTTCAAACAAGGTCTTTCAAACAAGGCTGGAGTGCAATGGCACAATCTCGGCTCACTGCAACCTCTGCCTCCTGGGTTCAGACGATTCTCCTGCCTCAGCCTCCTGAGTAGCTGGGGTCACAGGCATGTGCCACCACGCTCGGCTAATTTTTGTATTTTTAGTAGAGACAGGGTTTCACCATGTTGGCCAGGCTCATCTCGAACTCTTGACCTCAGGTGATCCACCTGCCGCAGCCTCCCAAAGAACTGGGATTACAGGCATGAGCCGCTGCACCTGGCCCTCTCCTGTCTTATCACTTGAATTGGTAGCAACAATAAATCTGATAGCCTTCTTTGTTTCCCTGTGTGTAATTTTTTTTTTTCTCTGACTGCTTTTAAGATTTTCTCTTGTTGGCTTTGAGCAGTTTGTGATGTGCGTTGGTGTGGTTTTCTTTATGTTTCATGTGCTTGAGATTGGTTGAACTTCTTGGATCTGTGTGTTTACAGAATTCATCAGTTTAGAAAGCTCTCAGCCATTATTTATGTAAATATTTTTTCTGCCTTCTTCTCCTTAACATACAAATATCTGCTTATTAGACCATTTTTACGTTATTGTACAGCTCACTCTTATGCTTTTTTTTTTTTTTTTTTTTTTTTAATAAAAGATAAGGAAGGTCTCCCTCCATTGTCCAGGCGGGAGTGTAGTGGTGTGATCATAGCCCACTGCAGCCTTGACCTCCTGGATTCAAGTGATCCTCCCACCTCAGCCTCCTGTAGCTGGGACTACAGGCACACGCCACCACTCCTGGCTAATTTTTGTATTTTTGGGTAGAGACAGGATTTCACCATCTTGTCCAGGCTGGTCTCTAACTCCTGGGCTCAAGCAATCCTCCCTCCTTGGCCTCCTAAAATGCTGGGATTATAGGAGTGAGCCACTATGCCTGGCCTTCACTTTTCTGTATTGTTTTCCCCTCTCTTTTCATTTGTATAGTTTCTAATGCTGTGCCTTTAAGTTCACTAATCTTTTCTTATGTCTTATCTGCCATTAGTCCTATCCAGTGTATTTTTCATATCATAATTGTAGTTTTTATTTTCAGAAAAGTTCAGTTTGGGCCATTTTTATATCTTTCATGTCTTTTTTTTTTTTTTTTTGAGATGGAGTCTCGCTCTGTCTCCCAGCAAGCTGTAGTGTCATAGCGCAATCTCGGCTGACTATGACGTCCGCCTCCTGGATTCAAGCAGTTCTCCTGTCCAGCCTCCTAAGTAGCTGGAACTACAGGTCTGCACCACCATGCCCAGATAATTTTTGTATTTTCAGTAGAGACAGGGTTTCACCATGTTGGCCAGGCCAGTCTCAAACTCCTCACCTCATGATCTGCCCCCCTCAGCCTCCCAAAGTGCTGAGATTACAGGCATGAGCCACCATGTCCAGCCTTTTTTCTTTTCTTTTTTTTAATAGCAGCTCTAATTCATATACCATGCAGTTCACCAACTTAAAATGTATATTTCAATGGTGTGTTTGTTGAAAGTTATATTTTACATAGTATTCAAATGTTATTTAATTTTAAATATTTTTAAAGCTTTTTCAAATAATAGAATATTTGTAGAGTTGTGTACCTGTTACCATGATCTGATTTTAATGTATTTTCATTATCCCCTCAAAAATGCTTATACCCAGTAGCAGCTGTTCCCTTCCCCTCACCTCTCCCAGCTAGGTGCAACTACAAACCTACTTTCTCTCACTACATGTTTCCTATTTTGAATATTTCATATAAATGAGATCTTACTATTTGTGTTCTTCTGTTCCTGGTTTCTTTTCACACAGCATGTTTGTGAGGTCCACCTATTTGGTAGTATGTATTAGTACTTACTCCATTTTATGGTTGAATGCTGCATTGTATGATGGTATCATATTTTGTTTATCAGTTGATGAACATTCAAGCTGTTTCTCCGTTTAGGCTATTATGACTAGTGCTGTTATGAACATTCACAGGCAAGTTTTTATGTGGGCGTGTATAGGTAGATGCCTATCTTACTGAATATATGGAATAAGTTATAGTAACTTTTAGTGTGTTTCTCTGCTAATTCCAACTGTTTATCAGTTCTATGTCTGTTTTGGTTGATTATTTTATTCTTTACGGGTCATGCTTTTCTGCTTCTTTGTATGCCTGGCAATCTTGGATTGGATGCTGAATTTTACTTCATGGGTGTTAAATATTTTTGTATTGTTATAAATCTTGAACTTTGTTCAGAGACGTAGTTAAGTTACTTAAACAGTCTGATACTTTTAGATCTTGCTTTTGTGATTTGTTAGGCAGACCTGGACCAATGCTTAGTTGAGGGCTAATCTTTCTTTTTTTTTTTTCTTTTGAGACAGAGTCTCTCTCTCCCTCCAGGCTGGAGTGCTGTGGTGTGATCTCAGCTCACTGCAACCTCTGCCTCCCGGGTTCAAGCATTTCTTCTGCTTCAGCCTCCTGAGTAACTGGGACTACAGGCGCCCACCACTACACCCAGCTAGTTTTTATATTTTAGTAGAGACGGGGTTTCACCATCTTGGCCAGGATGGTCTCTGTCTCTTGACCTCGTGATCCGTCCGCCTCAGACTCCCAAAGTGCTGGGATTACAGGCGTGAGCCACCGCGCCCGGCTCTGCTGTAATTCTTTCAGATGATTCTCTCCTGGGTTTTTGTTTTGTTTTGTTTTGTTTTGAGACAGCCTTGCTCCGTTGCCCAGGCTGTTTTCTCGGCTCACTGCAACCTCTGCCTCCCAGGTTCAAGTGATTCTCGTTCCTCAGCCTCCTGAGTAGCTGGGATTACAGGCATGCATCACCACACCCTGCCAATTTTTATGTTTTCAGTGAAGAAGGGATTTTGACATGTTGCCTAGGCTGGTCTTAAACTCCTGGACTCAAGTGATCCACCTGCCTCGGCCTCCCAAAGTGCTGAGATTACAGGTGTGCACCACTGCGCCCACCCTCTCCTGGGTCTTTAGTAGTTTTCTCACTTGCATATTCTGTGTTCTCTTGAATTCTGCTGGATACTTTGGACCCTTTGCAAATCTCTAGGGTTCTCTATTCTGTGCAGCTTTCTTCTCTTTGGTTACTCTGTCCTGGGAGCTCTTACTGCCTTGATTTTCCCTGGACTCAGCTCCATGTCCTTAATTCAGGGCGTCTGCCAGGTTCTGCCTCAGTTTACTCTCCATGCAGCAGCGGTAAGCTGAGGCAGTTGCAGGGCTCACCTTTTTGTTTCCTGTGTCTCAGGGATTGCCTGTGTCCTTCGTTGCTTGATATCCAGTCTTGAAAAACATATAATGTATTTTGTTTTTTATAATTTAAGTTGCTTTTTCCGGAGGAATAGTAAATCTGGTTCCTGTTGCTCTATCTTGTCTAGTAGTGGAAATCTTATGTTTTCTTACAGATTTTTTGTTTTTATTTTCTTACACCTAAATATTTTCTTCATTTTAAGTGTACTCAGCTGTGAGGTCATAGAGTTACTTTATCTTTTCAGATTGCTACCTAATACCATTTATTTACTTGACATCTAGTTTATCATCTTTATCATTTTTTACATTCCTGAATGTATTCAGGTCTATCTTAGGACTTCTCTTGACTTCTCTTCTTTGTGTATGTCTGTCGGATGCCAGCAACTCTGTTTTAGTAACAGAGGCCTTTCAGTATCTTTACACATCCAGGTGTGCTAGCGCTTTTTAGAGTTTTTTCCCCCCCAGCTTTCTCTCAAACTCTTCTTGTTTGTTCTTGCTTATTTTTCCATATGAACTTTAGGATCCACTTGTCTTCCATGAAGAAACACAAAATCCTGTTAATTATTTACATGAATTAGCCTAGGCAGAAAAAAATATTTATAATGGCTTGTGTGTTCACAAACATGGTATGGCTTGCCTTTTTTTTTTTTTTTTTTTTTTGTGAGACCACGTCTTGCTCTGTCGCCCGGGCTGGAGTGCAGTGGTGCCATCTCAGCTCACTGCAGCCTCTTCCTGGGTTCAAGAAATTCTCCTGCCTCAGTCTCCCGACCAGCTGGGACTATAGGCGCACGCCACTACGCCCAGCTAATTTTTGTATTTTTAGTAGAGATGGGGTTTCACCATCTTGGCCAGGATGGTCTCTATCTCTTGACCTTGTGATCCGCCTGCCTCGGCCTCCCAAAGTGCTGGGATTACAGGCGTGAGCCACCACACCCGGCCATGGTATGGCTTTTTGACTGCTGAAGTCTTCTTTTGGGTCCCTCAGTAATATATTAAAATTTCATACCTGTCTTGCATATTACGTGTTAAACTTTTTCTTAGATATTTAGGAACTACAAATGGGATTTTTATATTTTATTTCACGTATGAACCATTTTCTGAACAGTTAACTCTTACAGCAAACATTTTAATTTTATTTAACTTTGACTCCGCAGTGTTTGGAAATTAAAGACTGAGGAGTTATTGTAACCTCCATAATGCTACATTTACATTGTAGATGAATACCAAATGGCCTTGTTTTTTTATTTAATAAAATTATAGGAATTAACCTTTCTGATCTTGTAGGTATTTTATCTTATTATAGCCCTTATAAATAAGACTTTATTAATATTCTTGTTTAGCGCCTGTTTTTTTGTTTTTGTTTTTGGTTGGTTTTTTTTGGTTTGTTTTTTGTTTTTGAGACAAAGTCTCACTCTGTTGCCCAAGCTGGACTGCAGTGGCATGATCTGAGCTCACTGCAACCTCCACCTCCCAGGTTCAAGTGATTCTCCTGCTTCAGCCTCCTAAGTAGCTGGGACTACAGGCACCTGCCACCATGCCGACTAATTTTTGTATTTTTAGTAGAAATGGGGTTTCACTATGTTGACCAGGCTGGTCTTGAAATCCTGATCTCGTGATCCACCCACCTCGGCCTCCCAAATTGCTGGGATTCAGGTGTGAGTTACTGTACCCGGCCGGCAACCTGTATTTGAAAGGTAAGTTAACAAAGCTGATGGTGAACATATTTCAGTAAATAGATTTCTTTGCTCGATAAGTACATAGGAATTTGCTCGAGAAGCAAAACAGCTTTTTAAAAACTGAAGGTTTGGCTGAGTGTGGTGGTTCACACCTGTAATCCAGCACTCTTCCACACAGAGGCAGGTGGATCACTTGAGTCCAGGAATTCAATACCAGCCTGGGCAACATAGTAAGACCCCGTCTCTACAAACAATATAACAATTAGCTGGCTGTGGTGGCATGTGCCAGTAGTCCCAGCAACGTTGGATACTGATGAGGCGGGATCGCTTGAGCCTGGGAAGTCAAGGCTGCAGTGAGCTGTGATTGTTCCACTGTACTCCAGCCTGGGCAAGAGAGTGAGACCCTATCTTAGAAAACAAAAAAACCCTTAAGGTTTTATATTGCTGAAAGAAATTAAAGACACAAATAAATGGAGACATCCTGTTGCTTGTGAATTGGAAGACTTAATATTCTTAAGATGTTAATAACTACCTAAAGCTATCTGCAGATTGAATGCAGTCCCTATCAGAATCCTGATGGCATTTTGTGCAGAAATAGAAAAATAATCCTAAAATTTATGTGGAACCTCAAAGGATATTGAATAGCCAAAACAACGTTGAAAGGGGGGAGGGGGCGGGAAGCTAGAGGCTTAAATTCCTGATTTCAGAATATATTACAAAGTCACAGTAATCAAAGCAGTATGATACTGGCATGAGGACAGACCAATGGAATAGAATAAACAGCCCAGAAATAAACCCTTATATATATGGTTAAATGATCTTTGGCAAAGATGCCAAGAATTTGTGTCTTCAATAAATGGTTTGGGAAAACTGGATATCCACCTGCAAGAGAATGAGGTTGGACTCTTACCTTACCCTATATACAAAAATTAATGCAAAGTATCTCAAAGACCTAAACATAAGACCAGAAACTATAAAAGTCTTAGACAAAAGCATAGGAAAATGCCTCATGACATTGGGTTTGGGAATAATTTATTGGATATGATACCAAAAGCACAGGCAGCATAAACAGAAATAGACAAGTGGGATTACCTCAAACTTTGAAACTTCTGCTCAGCAAAGAAAACAGCTGAGTGAAAAGACAGCCTATAGTGGAAGCAAACCATATCTCTGATAAGGGGCTAGCACAAGGGGCTAATGTAGAGAGTATACACACAACGTCTGCAACTTAACAAACCAAACAAACCAATTAAAAAATAGGCAAAGGACTTGAATCAACAGTTTTCTAAAGAAGATACACAGCTGACCAACGAGCATATGAAAACTGCTCCACAGCCAGAGCTGTGGCATGCACCTGTATGTAGGCCCAGCTACTTGGGAGGCTGAGGTGGGAGGACCAGTTGAGCCCAGGAGTTCGAGGCCAGGCTGGGCAAAAGAGACCCCATCTCTAAGAAAGAAAAAAGGTGCTCACTGACACTAATCTTTAGAGAAATGCAAATCAAAACTATACCTTTTAGGATGGCTGCTGTCAAAGGAAAAAAAAAAAACAGGAAATAAATGTTGGCGAGGATGTGGAGAAACTGGAAGTCTTGTACACTGTTCAAGGGAATGTAAAATGGTGCGGTTGCTATGGAAAATAGTATAGAGGTTCCTCAGAAAACTAAAAATTATCCAGCAATCCTGCTGCTGTTTATAACACCAAAAGAATTGAAAACAGGGTCGCCCAGTGGTACTTTCACACTTATGTCCAGTCTAGTTCAGCATTTTTCACAAGAGCCAAGAGGTGGAAGCCACCTCAGTGTTTATCAACAGATGGATGGAAAAAGAAAATGTGGTATGTATGTAACAGTGGAATATTATCCAGCTTTAAAAAAGAAAGAAATCCTGTCACATGCTACAACATGGATAAAGCTTCAGGACATTATGCTACGTTCGTTAAGCTCGTCCCAAAAAGACAAATACTGCATGATTCCATGTATATGGGGTATCTAAATTAGTCAGACTCCTAGAGACAGAAAGTAGAATGGTGCTTTCCAGGAGCTTTGGGGGATGGGGAAAAGAGGAGTTCTGTTCAGTGGATATAGAGTTTCAGTTTAGCAAGGTGAACAACTTTTAGAGATGTATTGCACAGCAGTGTACTTACAAGTTAACATTATTATACTGTGCTCTTAAAATGGCTAAGATGGTAAATTTTATGTTGTTATTGACTGCAATTTAAAAACTTATTTATTTATTTATTTATTTTTTGAGACAGAGTCTCGCTCTGTTGCCCAGGCTGGGGTGCAGTGGTGCAGTCTTGGCTCACTGCAAGTTCCGCCTCCCGGGTTCATGCCATTCTCCTGCCTCAGCCTCCCGAGTAGCTGGGACTACAGGCGCCCACCACTACACTCAGCTAATTTTTTTGTATTTTTTTAGTAGAGACGGGGTTTCACCGCGTTAACCAGGATGGTCTCGATTTCCTGTCCTCGTGATCCACCTGCCTCGGCCTCCCAAAGTGTTGGGATTACAGGCATGAGCCCCCGTGCCTGGCCTAAAAACTTACTAGTTTTCAAAGCTCAGTGTTACATCTATTTCTGTTTGCACACTAATCTTAATGTTCTATTTGCGTAGCTTTTCTTTCCTGAATTACATTAGGCTCCTGAAGATCAAGACTCCAGATTTCAAAGAATATTTTACTTGTACCTTAAGCAAATAAGTACATGCACCTGACAAATGAAAAGGTTACTTTTAGGAATGGAATGGAAATATGAAAGTAGAATTGTTTAGGACAATGTAGGCTGTGTGATTAAGCATAACAGAATGCTTGCATATTCATTCAAATTAAACAAAAAACCAAATATACTTACTAGGCGTAATTTTTCTTTTTTTTTCAGACGGAGTCTCACTTTGTTGCCCAGGCTGGAGTGCAATGGCGCAATCTCAGCTCACTGCAACCTCCACTTCCCAGATTCAAGCAATTCTCCTGCCTCCGCCTTCCAAGTAGCTGGGATTACAGGTGCATGCCACCACGCCTAACTAATTTTTTTGTATTTTAGTAGAGGTGGGGTTTCACTGTGTTGCCCAAGCTGGTCTTGAACTCCTGAGCTCAGGCAATTCATCCGCCTCGGCCTTCCAAAGTACTAGGATTACAGCATGAGCCACTGCACCCGGCCACCAGGGTACTTTTAATCAAAATGTTTAATACTTTATGAATTTCTTTCTACAGAAATATTTAATTCCTGCTTTCTAGTGGTGTTTTGTCTATTATAACTATCCAAGTGATACTACAAAATTTAAATCTATTTCATAGTTACAAGCTAAACATCACTTTGTTATAAAATAGATAAATATAATTCAGTATTGACATTAAAATTCCCAGATTTTTACTGACTTCTTCTGAAACCGCCCTTTTCATGTAAGAAAAGGCAGTGTTTTAAAAACTACAAATTTGGCTGGGTACAGGGGCTCACGCCTGTAACCCCAACATTTTGGGATGGTCACTTGAGCCCAGGAGTGCAAGACCAGTATGGTTAACATAGCAAGACCTCGTCTTAGCCAAAAATACAAAACTTAGCCGGGTGTGGTGGTGTGTCCCTGTGGTCCCAGGGACTTGGGAGGCTCAGGCGGGAGCATCGCGTGAGCCCAGGAGGTGGAGGCTGCAGTGAGCCTTGATTATGCCACTGCACTCCAGCCTGGGTGACAGGATGAGCCCTATCTCAGAAACAACAAGAAAAGCCCTATAC
>NW_012101599.1:470869-473466 GCF_000951045.1 Mandrillus leucophaeus
CCCGACCCGTATCTCTCTTCTTATAAGGCTGTCAGCCCCACCTGTATGACCTTGTTTGACCTTGATTTCCTCCTTAAAGGCCCTATTCCCAGTAGTCACATTGGGGGTCAGGGCTTCGGCATAAGAATTTTAGGCGCACAATTCAGTCCATAACATTATCTTACATTACTGTGGCGCTTTAAGAAACCAGCACTGGGCTGGGCGCGGTGGCTCACGCCTGTAATTCCAGCACTTTGGGAGGCCAAGGCAGGCGGATCACCTGAGGTCAGGAGTCCGAGACCAGCATGGCCAACATGGTGAAACCCCATCTCTACTAAAAATACAAAAATGAACCAGGCATGGTGGCGCATGCCTGTAATCCCAGCTACTTGGGAGGCTGAGGCAGGAGAATCACTGGAACCCGGGAGGCACAGGTTGCAGTGAGCCGAGATGGCGCCACTGCACTCCCGCCTGGGCAACAGAGTTAGACTCCGTCTCAAAAAAAAAAGAAACCAATACTGATATGTTATTATTAAGTATACTGTAGACTTTATTGAGATTTCACCAGCTTTCCCATTAACCTTTCTCTATTCTGAATTTCAATCCACATTGCATTTAGCTGTCATCTGCCTAGCCACCTAAGGTCTGTGAAAGTTTGTCAGCCTTTCCTTGTTTTTCGTGATCCTGACAGTTTTGAGGAGAACGGGTCATGTATATTGTAGAATGTCCCTCAAATTGGGTGTGTCTGCTTGTTTTCCTCATGACTAGACTGGATTTTTGGCATGAGTACCACAGAAGGTGAAGAGCTCTTCTATCACTTCTCGTCAGAGGTACGTGAAATCCACATGACATCACGGGTTAGTCACAGTCATTTGGTTAAAATCGTGTTTGCTAAGTTTCTCTTCTGTAAAGTTACTGTTTTTCCCTTTCCATACTGTGTTCTTCAGAACAAGTCACCTAAGTCCAGTCCACACTCAAAGGGGCGGAGGGGTTAAGCATCACTTCTTGGAGAGAAGTAGCTACGTATGTCTAATTTGGAATTGTTCTATGAGGAAGATTTGTCTCCTCTCCATTTACTTACTCAATCACTTATGGCAGTATGGATTCGTGCATATTACTTTACACTTTGGATTAAAGTCCAACATTATATACTGATTTTGTTGCTCACATTGTTCTTTCTTTGACTGTTGGAGTTTTTCAGGTTGGCTCCAGTATCACACTCTTCTCCCACCCCGTTTTCTTAAAAAATATGTTTATAGTGTGTTCTGTACATTTAACAGTCTTTTTTCTTAATAGCTTTTCCTTTTTGTGTCTAAGTTTTAAACCGTGTATCAGTTAGGCTAGGCTAGGCTATGTTGTGATGGCAGCCCCAAAGTCTTAGTGGCATGTGACAAGCAAAGATTTTTTTTGCTCATGACACACGTCCATCACTGGTTAGGTAAGAACTATTACTCCCGCAAACCAGGCTGGTGGAGCATGGCTACTTCATCTGTAACTTTTTATTGAGCATAATGTAAATGAAGTCATATTTATTTTATAATACATATATGTAGATATATCTGTAATGCGTGATACATACACACACAGAAATGTGCACAGCTCTGTAAACACCTTGTGAACGTCCTGGGTAAGTAAGTAGCAGATGGATGGAGAAACAGAACATCACCATAGGCCTGGCACGATGGCTCACACCTGTCATCTCAGCACTTTCAGGGGCCGAGGCAGGAGGATTGCTTGAGCCCAGGAGTTCAAGACCAGTCTGGGAAATACAGGGAGACAAAAATTAACCAGGTGTGGTGGCACGCATGCCTGTAGTCCCTACTACTCAGGAGGCTGAGGTGGGAGGATCCCTTGAGCCCAGGAGTTCAAGACCAGCCTGGGCAACATGGTGAAACCCCACCTCTACAAAAAATACAAAATTAGCCAGGTGTGGTGGTACGTGTTTGTGGTTCCAGCTACTTGGGAGGTTGAGGTGAGAGCATTGCTTGAGCCTGGGAGGCAGAGGTTGCAGTGAACTGTGATTGCATCACTGCCCTCCAGTCCAGGTGACAGAGGTAGGCTCTGTCTCAGAAACAAAAGTATCATCACACCTCAGGAACCACCCTCTGTGTCATTTCCTGGTGACCACCCCCTTCAAGGACAAACACTACCCTGATTTGTATTGCCATAGATTTGTCTGGTTTTGAAATCTATATGAATGGAATCATACTGTATTTGCTCTTTTTTTCTTCCAGCTTTTCACTAAATGTTTGTGTGCATTGTTTGTGATGTGTGTGGCTGTAGCTCAGGCACGCTAATTGCCATGTAATATTCCACTATAAGGAAGCACCCAGCATTCGATTCTATTGTTTCTAGTCATTTGGGTTGTTTTCAGTGTTTGCCTATTATAAATAATGATTCTAGGAGCTTTTAAAAAATACCTTTCTTGGTGAACATGTGTATGTTTATTTGTTGTATGTAAATACTGTCAGCTTTCTAAAACGGTTGTACTGCCGCTGTAATCTTAAATGCTGCAGGATAGAGGGAGAGTTCTGTGGGGTTTTGCACCATGGATTAGTGGTCTGGCCTGGGAGTAGCATTCTCACCTCTGTTCACTTAACCCTGAAGCAGTCAGCACA
>NW_012101599.1:479811-487709 GCF_000951045.1 Mandrillus leucophaeus
GTCTTAGCCAAAAATACAAAACTTAGCCGGGTGTGGTGGTGTGTCCCTGTGGTCCCAGGGACTTGGGAGGCTCAGGCGGGAGCATCGCGTGAGCCCAGGAGGTGGAGGCTGCAGTGAGCCTTGATTATGCCACTGCACTCCAGCCTGGGTGACAGGATGAGCCCTATCTCAGAAACAACAAGAAAAGCCCTATACATTTAAGTACATTTCCCATTCTGGATAAAACTAACTCAAAATTTTAATGTCAATTTGGGAAACTTAGTGAGCTTTTTGCCCTGAACATCAAAGTATAAGGAAATTTCTCTTAAAATCCTTTGGCTTCCGGTGGAGCTGCTGACAGGCTGTGCACTGCAGTGGGCTGCTGCAGGGAGCTGAATGTTACTGCTGTGCAAATGTGTTGTTGTAAAAGCTGGCTTGGAAGTAAAGGCAGCACACTCCTTTGCTGAAAGCCCTGCGTGGGTTTATAGGGGGCTTCCAGTGAACAGCCCACTCCTTCTCCTGCGTTTCCACACAGTTCTGCTGCCTCCTGCCCCTTCCCCAGGACCCCCAGAGTGTTTCTTTTGTAGTATGGCAGCCCCCACAAGAAGCAAAGCTTTGAAGGGAAGTGAACCTTTCTATGATGTGAGTTTCAGGGTTTTTCTGGTTTTCCTTTCTGGAAAAGAAAAAATTAAATCTTAAAAGCCATATCGTATAAAGTAGGCAGTCTGGAAGTCACTTACCTGAGTCACTTATTTTTCCGTAGGCTTTTCCTTGAAATAACACTATGATATAATAATGAGTAATTGTGGGGGTGGGGTGGGGAGCTGGTGCCCTTTAAAGAAATTGCTCTGGGGCAATTGTTGATACATGTGCTCCTTCATATTTGTTGGTTCGGAATACATTGGCTACCTATGTTCATATATCACTCTGTGGTCACAAGCCCTGTGCAGGCTACTTACTCTCCCTTGGTGCTGCCTCTCCCATTCGTAACATTAGGGTGCTCAGACCTAGATCATCAGACTGGTGAAAGGTGAAGGAGATCACATGTGTAAAGTGCCTAGACTAAGATGTACTCCACGGAGCCCTGCCTCTGTGCTCATATTCACTCGTTTATGAAACAGGCGTCAGCTGAGTGCCTGGTGTGAACTCAGCAGTACAGGGCCAAGCGTATCTGCCCGGGGGTGCTCTGATGCCTGGTGCTGGGATCAAGGCTCTTGGCAGCAAAGGCCCTCGAGGCAGAAGGAACACTATTTGCTCCTTGCCTCCATGGAGGCCTTTTGGCTGTCAGGATCCCCCTTGTCAGAGGCTACAGATGAGAAACTGCTGGGTGTATTTCCTCCGTCTGTGCTGCCCGTTGCAGTGACCACTACCCACATGTGGCAGTGGCTCCTGTACTGGACAGAGCAGGTAGAGACTTTTCCCCTCTTGCAGAAAGTTCTTTTGGATGGTGATCTAGGTGGTGAAAGAGCTTGGCCTAGTCACTGTTTTCTCTCTTTTTTTTGAGACGGAGTCTCACTCTGTTGCTTAGGCTAGAGTGCAGTGGTACAATCTCGTCTCACTGCAGCCTCCGCTTCCTGGGTTCAAGCGATTCTCCTGCCTCAGCCTCCTGAGTAGCTGGGATTACAGGCACGCGCCACCACGCCCGGTTAATTTTTGTATTTTTAGTAGAGACAGGGTTTCGCCGAGTTGGCCAGGCTGGTCTTGAAAGTGATCTGCCCACTTCAGCCTCCCAAAGTGCTGGGATTACAGGCGTGAGCCACTGCGCCTGGCCTGTTTTCTCATTTTAAATCCGGTTTATTTTTATTTTTATTTTTAAAGTAACGGGGTTGATAGAATATAGAGAATGGCAGATAATCTATTAAAGATAATTTAGGCCCTATTTCCATGAATTTTCCTTTGTGACAATTTTAGGACCTGAAGAGCTACCTTTAAAAAATTTCAAAATATGGGCTGGGCATGGTGGCTCAGACCTATAATCCCAGCACTTTGGGAGGCTGAGGCCATAAGCTTGCTTGAGCCCATCCTGGGCAACATGGCAAGACCCTATCTCTACAAAAAAAATTTTAAAAATGAGCTGAGTGTGGTGGTGCACACCTGTGGTCCCAGCTACACAGAAGGCTGAGGTGGGAGGATCACCTGAGTCCAGGAGGTCAGGGCTGCAGTGGGTTGTGATTGTACTACTGCACGACATCCTGGGTGACAGGTGACCCTGTCTGTAAAATAAAATTATTTAAGTGAACCGTCTTTTGCAGACTGAAGAAGGATACAAATACTATTTCAAGAATCTTTGAAAGAATTTTTCTGCTTAACCACACTTATCTTTTCTGCTAGGTCTTTTAAAGTTGCAGTGTCATGTACTGTCAGCAGTCTCTAACAGATGCTAAGGTCAAGATCATTCTCAATTATATCCTTTACAGAATACTTCATTAATTCTGTAGCCTTTTCATGGATCTGTTTCAGTTAAGAGTTTTTGGGTGGCCTTCCCTCCTCCCACCCCAGCTTTTAAAAAAAATCAAGTGTAATTTGCATACAGTAAAATGCATGGATTTATGTGTGGTTTGAATTTTAGCAAGTGAACAACTACACTAAAGTTCCCTGGGTGTTTCCTGTCATCCCCCTACCCCGAGCATCTGCTGTCTGATTTCTGCCACTATCGCTTAGTTTTACCTGCTCTTGAACTTGATGCATATGGAATCATAAAACATAAACTCTTGTGTCTGTCTCCTTTTGCTGAGCATAGCGTTTCAGGGACACAGCGTGTTCTGTGTGTCAGTACCTCACTCCTTTGTTACTGCGGAGCGGTGTTCCCTTGCATGAGTATATGCGGTCTCTCCATTGTCTTATTGATGTACATTTGGGTTGCTTTCAGTTTTTAGCTTTTATAAAACTGCTACAAATACTCATCTGCAAATCTTTTTGTCGACACACATACTAATCTGCCTTAGGTATATACTTAGGAGTAGAATGTCTGGGTCGTAGGGAAAGCCTGAGTAACTTTGTAAGAAACTGCTCAATTTTGCCAGTGTCTTCATACCGGTTTACTTTCCCATTAGCAGTGTGTGAGTTCTGATTGTGCTACATCTGCTCCAACAATTGGTGGTGTCATTCTAATTTTAGCCATTTTAATGGGTGTGAAGTGGTATTTCATTGTGGTTTTAATTTGCATTTCCCTGATGTTGAATGCTTTTTTTTCATGGGCTTATAGGCCATTCCTATATCTGCTTTAGTGAAATGTATTCAAAACTTTTGCTCTGGTTCCCATTTTAAAAACTTTAATATGTACCTTACAATGAGAACACAGGAACACAGGGAGGGGAACATCACTCACTGGTGCCTGTCGCGGGGGTCGGGGGCAAGGAGAGGGAGAGCATTAGGACAGATACCTAATGCATGTGGGGCTTAAAAACCTACATGACGGGTTGATGGGTGCAGCAAACCACCATGGCACATGTATACCTATGTAACAAACCTGCACGTTCTGCACATGTATCCCAGAACTTAAAGTTAAAAAAAAAAAAGTGCCTTAATCCCTTCTGCACCATTTTCTTTAAAAAAACAATAGTGCAATTGGCATGATAATGCTTTTTAAATCTCTCTGAGAAGTCGTTTTCTAAAGAAAGAATTACTTACTATGTTGAGTGGCCTAGAATGGTGAATGTCCTAAATAATGTTAAGAAGGATTTGAAATATCATTGGAGATAAAATATTATGAATAATATTTTGCTTCTGATAAAGCAATTATATATTCAAAATACACACTGAAGTAAGTTTTGGCTGGGCGTGGTGGCTCATGCCTGTAATCCCAGCACTTTGGGAGGCCAAGGCAGGTGGATCACCTGAGGTCAGGAGTTCGAGACCAGCCTGACCAACATGGTGAAACACTGTCTCTACTAAAAAGACAAAAAAATTAGCAAGGCATTGCAGCACGCACCTGTAATCCCAGCTACTTGGGAGACTGAGGCAGGAGAATTGCTTGAACCTGGGAGGCAGAGGTTGCAGTAAGCCAAGATTGTGCCACTGCACTGCACCCTGGACAACAAAGTGGGACTCTGTCGCAATAAATAAATAAAATAAAGTCTGTTTTATTAACTGCCAAGAAATTTGAAATGATATAGACACTTGCTTATCTTTTTTCCCCTTTGAAATGCTTATTTAGATGGAAAAATTAGAATGTAACCTATCAGAGTTCTTGGCTTATGATCCTAGAAGAATGTCTGTCTGCTGAAAGTGAATGCTTTTTATTCCTCTGTGCCTTCTCTTCTCTGGGTCAGGAGCCTGACTTTCTTGACCATGATCCAAATGTTTTAGGGCATGTTAGTGATACCATATGTAATCTAATTCTTCGTACCATACTGCTGGAAACTGACCTGAGCCAATCTGGTCGTACCCCGTAGGACTTTTTGACAGGTTACAGTCACAACCAAAAAGACTTGAGGTAGATGGAGTTTAGCTGCTCCCGCACAACACTGCTACCAAGTTATAATAAAAGCTGGCCTCAGATGAAAAAGTCTGCCACTCAGCAGTCATTTATTAAATGTGTATTTATTAGCAAGCAGGCACAAAACAGATGGTGCGTCCTGTCCTGAAAGCTTAGCTCTTGCATTTTGTAGGTACTCTGACCCCTCCTTTTATGAAAAGCTTACTTGAAGCACAGGTACAGGATTTGTCATGCTTATAGTTCATCCCAATCAATCAGAAATCCTCACAATCAGGCCAGGCTTGGTGGCTCACGCATGTAGTCCCAGCACTTTGGGAGGCTGAGGCAGGCAAATCACTTGAGGTCGGGATTTCCAGACCAGCCTGGCTAATATGGTGAAACCCTGTCTCTACTAAAAATACAAAAATTAGGCGTAGTGGTGCGTACCTGTAGTCCCAGCTACTCTTGAGACTGAGGCAGGAGAATCTCTTGAACCCGGAAGGTGGAGGTTGCAGTAAGCCCAGATCACACCACTGCACTCCAGCCTGAGCTACAGAGCAAGACTCTGTCTCAAAAATAAATAAATACTCACAACCGGTAGCTGGATGGTGGCGCTGGTTTATGCATCCAGACTGAAGTATCAAACACTATCCCTGAAGAACAGTCTCGTTAGATTCCTCTAATCTGTTCATGCAAATGTGGGGTGTATCTGTAAAATATTTTATGCAAATTTGCATAGGTGGACAGTCACTAATTTCACCAATGAGAGCCCCTTTCTAACAGGGATTATTCTGATGAACACACCACTGATTTTACCAATAAAACTATTTTTGGTGCCCAGTATTTGAATTATAAATTTTCCAGAGGTATGGATAACAGAAGAGCTACTGTATTACTTCTGGAATGTGACTTCCTGCCTTAATAATGGCCATCCATCTCTGGAGTGTGAGTTTCTGATTTGAGCAGCTGCCGCCAGATCTGCCTGATCGACTCCCTGGTGTAGCTTAAACCAATCATATATGTTTTATCCTTGTCTCTGAAGTTAAATTAATTAACAACCCAGGCCCATTATATAAAATTAGTAAGAGGAATTCATCTGGATAGTCCATACTCTCTGATCAATTTAATTAGTAAATCTGGTGAAAGTCTCAGATGATAGTTTAATTATGCAGCATCCAGTGACAAAGGAAACTAAGGTCTTGAACTCTAATTTTGCTTTTGTGTTGTTTGAAATGTTTGTTCCTTGGTGCCATAAAGAAGTAGCACTTGAACATTAATTTAATTTATTTTAGCAAGGCCATTTTTACTGCAGAAAGGGTACACTCACCAGCAGTTTTGCCACGAGAGTACACCAAACAAAGAAGACAGGGTCATTTATAACCTGACGGACCCACCCTGCTGCTGTGTCCGGTTTCCATGGGCTGGAGCCGTACCTTACATTCCGTATTTGTCCCGACTGGCTAGCAACTTAGAACTTTTTAAAAGAGGCAAAGGTAGAGGGGAACAAAGGAAGAAGGAAGTAACTTGTGGAACGCTTAAGAAAGGTAAAAACACTTTTAAATAATGAAGAGGAACAGGCTATAACCTAATGCTTACTTGGACCTGTATAAGCATGCCAGGGCAAATATTTAGGCTAAATTGTGGGAGCTTAGAACATAAAGTATATTGATTTTTTTTATTACAGCTAGCAGATATTTAAGAATGTTAGCACGGGTCTTTGGATAAATTTTGCTTCTAGGAGAAGTTACTATTCCCAATTAGACGGGGAGGAAAGTCTTTGAAGAGGAATCTCTACTTTACTTTTTACAGTGTCATATTGACGGACAGCATGTGGGATGGCGACTGGAGAGGTTTTTTCCAGTGACTTAAGTTTCAGGGCCCCTTTGTTGGAAAACAGAAGGAGAAGCAGAGAGCTTGCTGATGGAGCTGTCCCTCTGTTCTCCCCGGGAAGGGCACTGGGAGTCAGCTTTGTGTCTCCAGCCAGGGCTGCAGGGGATAACTAAGATAAGGAAGGATGATGATGAAAGGCAACTGGCTGGAGTTGTTATCGCATCTTTCCATTTCAGAGTGCTAGCTACCGATGCTGTGTTTAACCTTGTGTCTGTGCTGGGAGGGTGGATCTTGTCCTGGCAGGAAATAGCAGTTGTTTGACCACACTGAACAGGGATGCAGAGGACACTAAGGTTGAGGGGGACATAACTGTGAAAGGTGAAAGGCTTCCTCCTCATCCTTCCCTCACTCCCCAGAGGAATATATTTTCACTTATGAACTAACACCAACACGTTCAAACCCACGTAATACTCAAAAAGTGAAAGCTTCCTTCCCTGCCCCCAAATCCCAGTTCCATCTCCTTGGTAACCACTGTAATTCTTCGGTGGGGGCATTTTTCTGTTGCCTTTCTGTTTATTTTTTGATTAATTTAATTTTTTTAGGGATGAGGTCTGTATCGCCCAGGCTCGAGTGCAGTGCTGCAATCATAACACACTGTGACCTCAACCTCCTGGGCTCAAGTGATCCTCCTGCCTCAGCCTCCCAAGTAGCTGGAACTATAGGTGTGAGCCACTGTGTCTGGCCCTCTGTTTATCCTTATTTTAGAAGATTGTTTATTTATTTATTTTCTTCTTGTCCTTCAGTGGATACAAATCTGTTATTTATTTTTATCGTTTTTGAGACGGAGTCTTCCTCTTGTTGCCCAGGCTGGAGTGCAGTGGTGCAATCTCGGCTCACCTCAACCTCTGCCTCCCGGGTTCCAGTGATTCTCCTGCCTCAGCCTCCTGAGTAGCTGGGATTACAGGTGCACGCCACCATGCCTGGCTAATTTTTGTATTTTTAGTAGAGACGGGGTTTCACTATGTTGGTCAGGCTGGTCTTGAACTCTGGACCTTGTGATCCGCCTACCTCTGCCTCCCAAAGTGTTGGGATAACAAGCATGAGCCACCGTGCCGAACTTAAATCTGTTTATTTTTATACATATAAATTTACCTTAGAAATAAGGCTTAGTTTTGATTTATTTTGTTTACATATATCATGCAATTAGGTTTTTTAAATACTTAGTTGATCCTTGTATGACTGTGGAAAGATTACATATTGATCTACTTTATTAACTTTAAGTGATAGTGTAACTGCCATAGTTTAATTATTACCCTATTGATGACAGTTATTTCCATTTAGTCTTACTGCAGATACTGCTATAGTGAACACCTGTCAATTGCTTCTTAGTACTCCTATGCCAGGATTTGTCTCAGGTCGATTTCAAGAGAGGAATTGGCTGGGTTACCAGTTAACAGGCATAACAGATTCTGCCAGATTGCCCTCCAGAACGCCCCCATCTATTTACAGCCTCACCGTCTTTGTAAAAAAGTGTCAATCTAGCCAGGTGCAGTGGCGTGAGCCTGTAATCCCAGCACTTGGGGAGGCCGAGGTGGGCAGATCACCTGAGGTTGGGAATTCGAGACTAGCCTGACCAACATGGATAAAGCTCGTCTCTACTAAAAATACAAAA
>NW_012101599.1:489159-497754 GCF_000951045.1 Mandrillus leucophaeus
CCTTTCTCTATTCTGAATTTCAATCCACATTGCATTTAGCTGTCATCTGCCTAGCCACCTAAGGTCTGTGAAAGTTTGTCAGCCTTTCCTTGTTTTTCGTGATCCTGACAGTTTTGAGGAGAACGGGTCATGTATATTGTAGAATGTCCCTCAAATTGGGTGTGTCTGCTTGTTTTCCTCATGACTAGACTGGATTTTTGGCATGAGTACCACAGAAGGTGAAGAGCTCTTCTATCACTTCTCGTCAGAGGTACGTGAAATCCACATGACATCACGGGTTAGTCACAGTCATTTGGTTAAAATCGTGTTTGCTAAGTTTCTCTTCTGTAAAGTTACTGTTTTTCCCTTTCCATACTGTGTTCTTCAGAACAAGTCACCTAAGTCCAGTCCACACTCAAAGGGGCGGAGGGGTTAAGCATCACTTCTTGGAGAGAAGTAGCTACGTATGTCTAATTTGGAATTGTTCTATGAGGAAGATTTGTCTCCTCTCCATTTACTTACTCAATCACTTATGGCAGTATGGATTCGTGCATATTACTTTACACTTTGGATTAAAGTCCAACATTATATACTGATTTTGTTGCTCACATTGTTCTTTCTTTGACTGTTGGAGTTTTTCAGGTTGGCTCCAGTATCACACTCTTCTCCCACCCCGTTTTCTTAAAAAATATGTTTATAGTGTGTTCTGTACATTTAACAGTCTTTTTTCTTAATAGCTTTTCCTTTTTGTGTCTAAGTTTTAAACCGTGTATCAGTTAGGCTAGGCTAGGCTATGTTGTGATGGCAGCCCCAAAGTCTTAGTGGCATGTGACAAGCAAAGATTTTTTTTGCTCATGACACACGTCCATCACTGGTTAGGTAAGAACTATTACTCCCGCAAACCAGGCTGGTGGAGCATGGCTACTTCATCTGTAACTTTTTATTGAGCATAATGTAAATGAAGTCATATTTATTTTATAATACATATATGTAGATATATCTGTAATGCGTGATACATACACACACAGAAATGTGCACAGCTCTGTAAACACCTTGTGAACGTCCTGGGTAAGTAAGTAGCAGATGGATGGAGAAACAGAACATCACCATAGGCCTGGCACGATGGCTCACACCTGTCATCTCAGCACTTTCAGGGGCCGAGGCAGGAGGATTGCTTGAGCCCAGGAGTTCAAGACCAGTCTGGGAAATACAGGGAGACAAAAATTAACCAGGTGTGGTGGCACGCATGCCTGTAGTCCCTACTACTCAGGAGGCTGAGGTGGGAGGATCCCTTGAGCCCAGGAGTTCAAGACCAGCCTGGGCAACATGGTGAAACCCCACCTCTACAAAAAATACAAAATTAGCCAGGTGTGGTGGTACGTGTTTGTGGTTCCAGCTACTTGGGAGGTTGAGGTGAGAGCATTGCTTGAGCCTGGGAGGCAGAGGTTGCAGTGAACTGTGATTGCATCACTGCCCTCCAGTCCAGGTGACAGAGGTAGGCTCTGTCTCAGAAACAAAAGTATCATCACACCTCAGGAACCACCCTCTGTGTCATTTCCTGGTGACCACCCCCTTCAAGGACAAACACTACCCTGATTTGTATTGCCATAGATTTGTCTGGTTTTGAAATCTATATGAATGGAATCATACTGTATTTGCTCTTTTTTTCTTCCAGCTTTTCACTAAATGTTTGTGTGCATTGTTTGTGATGTGTGTGGCTGTAGCTCAGGCGCGCTAATTGCCATGTAATATTCCACTATAAGGAAGCACCCAGCATTCGATTCTATTGTTTCTAGTCATTTGGGTTGTTTTCAGTGTTTGCCTATTATAAATAATGATTCTAGGAGCTTTTAAAATACCTTTCTTGGTGAACATGTGTATGTTTATTTGTTGTATGTAAATACTGTCAGCTTTCTAAAACGGTTGTACTGCCGCTGTAATCTTAAATGCTGCAGGATAGAGGGAGAGTTCTGTGGGGTTTTGCACCATGGATTAGTGGTCTGGCCTGGGAGTAGCATTCTCACCTCTGTTCACTTAACCCTGAAGCAGTCAGCACAAGCAGTCCCACTGTGGTCTGGGATGTGGAGAGCCAGAACTATTACGTTCAACTTTTTAATCCAGAAATAATTAATTTTTTTGTAAATGGTGTGATAGAGGGAGACATTTTTAGACAAATAGTTTTCCTCAGATTTTTGTTTGCCTACGTTCCATAGATTTAAATAAGAATTCTTACTGACATTACTCTTCAAGTAATTTGTGTTGAATTTTCTTTGAATGCCCCATTATTGCAAGGTTATTTAGAAATGGGTTTTAAATGTTTCCATATTGATAGATTGATAGATTTTTTATGATCTTCTCCTCTAAACTTTTTTTTTTTTTTTTTTTTTGGAGATGGAGTCTCGCTCTGTCACCCAGGCTGGAGTGCAGTGGTGCGATCTTTGCTCACCGCAACTTACACCTCCCAGGTTCAAGCAATTCTCCTGCCTCAGCCTCCTGAGAAACTGGGATTACAGGTACACGCCACCACACCAGCCAATTTTGTATTTTTAGTAGAGACTGGGTTTTACCATGTTGGCCAGGCTGGTCTCGAACTCCTGACCTCTAGTGATCCACCCACCTCAGCCTCCCAAAGTGTTGGGATTACAAGCGTGAGCCACTGTGCCCCGCCAAAACATTTCTGTTATTGTATTGTAGTCATTGAACATGGCCCTTGTGTATGGTTTCTGCTTTCCAGAATTTGTTGAGATTTCCTCGTGACCTAACACATGACAACTGAATACCCTATTTGAAAAGTTTATGTGTTCTATGTTGAAAACAGTTCTATCTACTGGGTCATGCCACTAATTCCTTATTTCATTTTTTTGAAGTGTGTTTAGTCTTCTATGATTATGGATGTACTAATTACTCCTATTTTCACTTGTTTTTGCTTGATAGATTTAAAATCTGTCGTTATGTGTGATGGTTATAATCTTTTGGTAAATTATATCTTTCTTTTTTTTTTTTTTTTTTGAGATGGAGTCTCGCTGTGTCGCCCTGTTTGGAGTGCAGTGGCTTGATCTCAGCTCACTTCAGTCTCTGCCTCCCGGGTTCAAGCAATTCTCCTGCCTCAGCTTCCTGAGTATCTGGGATTACAGGTATTCCCCGCCACCATGCCCAGCTAATTTTTGTATTTTTAGTAGAGAAGGGGTTTCGTGATGTTGGCCAGGCTGGTCTCGAACTCCTGACCACAAGTGATCCACCTACCTCAGCTTCCCGAAGTGCTGGGATTACAGGCATGAGCCACCACGCCTGGTGATTATATATCTTTAAACATTAAACACCTTTGTCTTTTAATTGCTTTTTATTGTGAATTCCTTATTTATTTTTTTTTTTTGAGACGGAGTTTTTGCTCTATTGCACAGGCTGGAGTGCAGTGGCGCTATCTCAGCTGACTGCAGCCTCCGCCTCCTGGGTTCAAGCAATTCTTCTGCCTCAACCTCCCAAGTAGCTGGGATTACAGGTGCCCGCCACCATGCCCAGCTAATTTTTGTGTTTTTAGTATTTAGATGACGGTTCACCATGTTGGCCAGGCTGGTCTCAAACTCTTGACCTCAGGTGATCCACCCACCTCGGCCTCCCTAAGTGCTGGGATTACAGGCGTGAGCCACCGAGCCTGGCCTCTGAAATCTGTTTTATCTGATGTTAATATTGCTGCTTTCTTTTTTTCTAGCAACTGTATAGCATACCTTTGTCTATCCTTTCATTTCAATTTCTTCTGTAAGGCTTTGTTTTTATTGCCTTTATTAAACATATAGCTTGAGGACTTTTTGGGGTTTTTTGGTTTGTTTTTGGTAGAGATGGTATCTCACTTTCTTGTTCAGATTCAGGGGATCCTCTTGTCTTGGCCTCCCAAAATGCTGGGATTATGTGAGCCCAGCTTAGCTTGAATTTTTTAAACTCATTTTGAAAATCTTGTCTTTTAACAGGTGAATTTTGTTTTGCATTGTAAAATGATAGCTTGTATGTTTGGACTGATTCCCACCATCTTATTCGGGTTTGTTTGCCATAATATTTCTTCTTGTTCTTGGGTGCCTTGCTAACATTTTCTCAGTTTCATTTTCTCTCTTGGTGTAGTGATTTGGAAAGTATGAAAACTTACATAGTTCTTCTAGTGCCTCCCTTAAAAAAAAAAAAAAACTCATTTATAAAGTATTTCAGAGATGCAAATGAGTATGGAGACTAACATAATGTTGGGGGAGATGTCTGGGGCTTCTGTAGATAAGATTACTTTTTTCTACCTTAGTTCCAGACCAGCTGATTGAGAAACACAGGAGTTAAACAGACAAAAATTAAAATTACCAGGCTTGGTTTATCTGTGTGGGCATTTAGATCCGAAGGCAACTGGAATTACTTGCGCAAGCAGTCACTGGCATGTCGGACAACCACAAGGACAAATTCCAGACAATGCGTCTGCAAACGGGTAGAGCCTTCGACACCCGGGATCCATGGGTGACTGTGTAGAATAGTGCCTCCTCCACCCTCTTATCTGCGGGGAACATGTAGCACCGGCAAGAAGTAAACATCCGTTATAAATCACATCACTAAGGTTTCGGGGTTATTTGTTGTCACAGCTTATTCTGACGAATGAACTCAATTCATCACAGGGTCTAGAGTGAACCAGAACCATACTAATTGTAGGTTCGGTCAGTCTGAAAAAGGAGCAGGAAGGATAGTTAGCCTTCTTCATCTCGTGCATTTCTTATTTCACTCTCTGCTCACGGTATTGACTGGGGTGTTAGCTTTTTCCTCTTTGATGTATGGTGCTTTGTAAATTCTAAATACTGACACTTTCTTAGTTTTATACATTGTATGTTCTTCTCCTAGTCTGTGAGTTATGTTTTTAAATTTTGTTTCTGGGCTCCTGTGTTGAACAGAAATATTTAATCTTTGTGTGTGTGTGTGTGTGTGTGTGTGTGTATGTGTGTGTGAGACGGAGTTTTGCTCTTGTTGCACAGGCTGGAGTGCAGTGGTGCCAGCTCCCAGCTAATTTTTGTATTAAACACTAAATCTTTATGTAATCAAGTTTCTCAATCTTTTACTTTACAGTTTGGGTGTTTTTTGTTTTGAGTAAAAAAGAAATCCATCCCTGTTTCACTAAGCTGAGTTATTTTCCCATAAATTCTTATACAGCTTTCTTTTTTTTTTTTTTTTGAGACGGAGTCTCGCTCTGTCCCCCAGCCTGGAGGGCAGTGGCGCGATCTCGGCTCACTGCAAGCTCCGCCTCCCAGGTTCACGCCATTCTCCTGCCTCAGCCTCCCAAGTAGCTGCGACTACAGGTGCCCACCAGCACGCCCGGCTAAGTTTTTGTATTTTTAGTAGAGACCGGGTTTCACTTTGTTAGCCAGGATGATCTTGATCTCCTGACCTCGTGATCCGCCCACCTTGGCCTCCCAAAGTGCTGGGATTACAGGCGTGAGCCACTGCGCCCGGCCTTCTTATTCTTTTTCAAAATGTTGTTGGTTCTTCTTTGCCCTGTGATCTTCTGGATTAATTTATATGTATTAACATGTCATATTTCATGTAATTTATTACATGTGACATGTAAATTTATTACATTTAATCCATACATTAGCATGCAATTTACATGTATTAGCATGTCAGGTTTCATGAAAAGACCTGTTGAGATTTTGATCAGAATTGCATTTCTTTTGAGGGAAATTACCATCTTTATGATATTGCGTCTTCCTGTTGATAAACCTACTTTATTTCTCCATTTATCCATAAGGGATATGCACATCTTTTTTTCTCTATTACATTTCATAATTGCTTATTACAAGTATATAGAAAAGCTATTGGTTTTTGTATCCAGAAACATTGCAAAACTTTATTATTTTATTTATTTGAGTAGTTTATCTGCCGATTCTCATCTTTTTTTTTTGAGACAGAGTCTTACTCTGTCACCCAGGCTGGAGTGCAGTGGCATGATCTGGGCTCATGGCAACCTCCGCTTGCCAGGTTCAAGCGATTCTCCTGCCTCAGCTTCCTAAGTAGATGGGATTACAGGTGCGGGCCACCCACACCTAGCTAATTTTTTGTATTTTTAGTAGAGACAGGGTTTCACCATTTTGGTAGGACTGGTCTCGAACTCCTGACCTCAGGTGATCCACCCGCCTCGGCCTCCCAAAGTGCTGGGATTACAGGTGTGAACCACTGCGCCCAGCTTCTTGTCTGTATTTTTTAGATAGACAGTCGCCTGCAAATAAGGACGGTTTTGATTCTTCCTTTCCAGTTTTCTCTGATTTCCTTTTTGTATCTTGATGTCAGCTAGCACTTCCAGTCATTACATTGTTAAATAGAGGTAATGATAGTGGGAAGTTTTTCTTGCTTTTTATTTTATAGGGATGCTTCTAAAGTTAAGGTATGAAGTGTGATATTTGCTGTTGCAACAATCTTTATCAGCTTAAGGAAGTTCTCTTTTAGCTCCATTGTTCAAAGACTTAATTGGAAATGAGTGTTGATTTTAATGACTTCCTTTTCTGTATTTAATGAGATAATCATGTGACTTTTTTCTGTAATCTGTTCATGTTGATAGGCTTTTTTTTCTTTCTATGTTGAATAAGATTAATTTTCTTTTCATATGCTGTTGACCGTTTGTATTTCTTTTCTGAATTGAGTGTTCATAGCCTTTCTAGATTTTTTTCTCTTGGGTTGTGTTAGGGAAAAACTCAAACTGGTTTTCTGCTGTCACACCAACACAGCAATTATCAGCACAAAAGACCTCTGTAATATGTGTGGATTTCTGTGGCAGACACCAGCTGGGTGTCCTCCCGTTCAATTTTGACACCATCTACCTGGAGATAGCATCAGATCTCACAGGCTGAGGGTTCAGTCCCCAAAACTACCCCCTTCTTCCCACAAGTCACAAGTCTGGGCCTCAGCAACTTCTGACTGACTGGCTTCAAGTTGGGGTTCCCGGGATCCCCTCTTTGGGTTCAATTAATTTGCTGGAGGAATCAGGGAAACTCGCTTACTAGTTTATTATGAAGGCTATTTTAAAGGATACAGATAAACAACCACAGGAAGAGATGCACCAGGTGAGGTCTGGAAGGGTCCCAAGTGCAGGAGCTTCTGACCCCGTGGAGTTGGGGTACACCACCCTCCGGGCATGTGGATGAGTTCTCACTCACCTTCCTGTCAGCCTCCATGGTTCAGCTCTCCAGAAGTCCTGTGAACCCTGTCCTTTGGGCCTTTAGTGGCGATTTCGTTGCTTGTCCATGATTGAAGGATGGGCAACTGTGTTGAAATTTGATTGGACAAAAAGGGTATAATCTACACCCAGCAAGGCCTGTCTGTTCAGATTCTTCCAGCCTCTCAGGGCAGCGTGCCTTCCTCCAGGGGTTGGGACGGGATGCTTTGTGGCATGAGGGTCTTACAGCTCACAATCATATTAGAGCCCTGCCTTGGGCTGGGGAGAGGAGAGCAGGAAACGGTCAGAGAGATTCTGTTTCCCAGGGCCGGCTTTCTGAGGTCCACAGCACCCAGCATGTAACAAGATATTGTAACAAAAGTTATGGGAGTTGGGAGCTAGGATCTGTGGATCAAAACCAATAGGTATATAATTATAATATCACAGAGGGTGATACTGCTTTGGAGAGACATTTTATCTGTTGTGATAATTAGCTTTTATTATAGGTGTTTTCCCCCAAGTCTCTCCTAGTTTTTCCCTTTGTGACTTGTTTAGTGTCACACTTTAAAGTCCTGCGTGTTAAATTATGAAATTATTCATTGTTATGAATTACGTTCCTTCCAAATTAGCCAGGACAAATAAGAGGAGGAAGATGAGGATTAAAATTCATTTATCTGGAATATTTTGTATGAGTTCGTGAATAAAACTTGGGAACCAGAAGAAAAATAAATAAAATAATTCATTATAGCCTGGGCGCAGTGGCTCACACCTGTAATCCCAGCACTTTGGGAGGCCGAGGTGGGCGGATCACGAGGTCAGGAGATTGAGATCATCCTGGCCAACATGATGAAACCCAGTCTGTACTAAAAACACAAAACTAGCCGGGCGCGGTGGCAGGCGCCTGTACTCAGGAGGCTGAGGCAGGAGAATTGCTTGAACCCAGGAAGCGGAGGTTGTTGCAGTGAGCCGAGATTGCGCTACTGCACTCCAGCCTGGCAATAGAGGGAGACTCCGTCCCCCCCCCCCAAAAAAAATCCATTTTAATTTTATAGTTATCTGATAGCTTTTTCAAAATTATTTCATCTGTGGTGTGTTTTATAAATATGTGATATTAGCATCTCATTTTCTTTTCATACATGTAAACACCTGCCCCATATTGGATAAGGCCTTCTTTGTTACTGAATTGAAATAATCAGTTTTCTTATAAGTGTTCATATATGTCTGGGTCCAGATTGTACATTGCTGTGCTAAAATCCTATTGTTTTAGTTACTATTGACTTACATTTGGGTAAGTCTTTGAGGCTAGGACTTAATCTTATGCTTCAGATCCAATAGCCTGTGTTCAGACCCCAATTCTGCCACTTCCCAGCAAGCTTTGTGACCTCGTGCAGGTTAGTCACAACACCTCCTTAGGGCTAGTTGACCCTGGTAGTACTAACCTCACGGGGCAT
>NW_012101599.1:497804-498711 GCF_000951045.1 Mandrillus leucophaeus
TTGGGGAGGCCGAGGTGGGCAGATCACCTGAGGTTGGGAATTCGAGACTAGCCTGACCAACATGGATAAAGCTCGTCTCTACTAAAAATACAAAATTAGCCAGGCGTGGTGGTGCATGCCTGTAATCCTAGCTACTCAGGAGGCTGAAGCAGGAGAATTGCTTGAACCCGGGAGGCGGAGGTTGCGGTGAGCTGAAATCAGGCCATTGCACTCCAACCTGGGCAAAAAAAAGAGCGAAGATCTCAAAAAAAAAAACCACGTAGCAATCTTCCCACAACCTTTGCCTAGGATTGCTGTCAATATTTTAATTTTTTCCCAACTGGATGACATGAAATGAAATTTCATTATTTTGTAATTCTCATTTTTCTCATTACTAATTAGGCCAAATACGTCACATAGTTTTTGGTCATCTGTATTTATTTTTCTGGTTTGCCTTTTTAATATATGATTATTTTCATTGCACTGTGTATAACTGTAAGATTTTTATAGAAATAGTTTTATATTTATATATATTCCTTGTTATGGAAGCTACAAATAGTTTCTCCTAGTCAGTTGCTTTAAAAAAAAACAAAAAAGCTTTTAGAGTTACAGAGAAGTTGTAAGAATAGTAGAGCATTCCTGTGTCCGCCTCACGCAGTTTCACTTTGCTCTAGTGTTGTCATCTGTCTTCATCATCTAGGGCTGCTGTGACGGAATACACTATGCATAGTCTGCGTGGTGTAGACAACAAACGCATTTTGTCACAGTTCTGGAGCTTAGGACGTCCAAGAACAAGGAGCTAGCAGGGTTGGCTTCTCCTGAGGACTCTCTCCTTGGCTTGCAGACTGCCGCCTTCTCCCTGTACCTCCACATGGCCTTTCCTCTGTGCATTCAGTGGGAGAGAGTGCTCTGGTATCTCTCTCTCTCT
>NW_012101599.1:498761-501895 GCF_000951045.1 Mandrillus leucophaeus
GGTTTCACCGTGTTAGCCAGGATGGTCTCGATCTCCTGACCTCGTGATCCACCCGTCTCGGCCTCCCAAAGTGCTGGGATTACAGGCGTGAGCCACCGCGGCCGGCCTAAATATTTTTACCAACATTTTTAAATCATGAGATTTTGTTACCTTCTCCCATATCATATTAGTCAAAGAAGCAGGAATGATGATGTGGTGCGACAGGGACGTATAGGCAAAAAGATGACTGCTGCTTTCTGTTTCTGACAACAGAAACATCAATGGGGGGATACATGGATTTTTAACAGGATTATAAAGTTAATCGTCAAGCTTTAAGCAAAACTTTGTAAAGAGCCCTATTTCGGCTGGGCAAGGTGACTCATGCCTATAATTCCAGCACTTTGGGAGGCCAAAGCGGGTGGATCACTTGAGGTCGGGAGTTTGACACCTCTACTAAAAATTAGCTGGGAGTGGTGGCATGCGACTGTAATCCCAGCTACTTGGGAGGCTGAGGCAGGAGAATCGCTTGAGCCTGGGAGGTGGAGGTTGCAGTGAGCCAAGATTGCACCACTGCACTCCAGCCTGGGCGACAGAGCGAGACTCCATCAAAAAAAAAAAAAAAAAAGCCCTGTTTCTGGTTCCAGGTCCTAATAAATGACCCTCAACCCAGCACCGTAGTTTCTGTAGTACTTTATTGGTGTGTTACTCTAACAATAAAATATTGGCATTATGTAGAGATAATTGCACATCAGAAATCAGTGATTTTCCCCTGCCTGTAATACATAAAATACTCCTTAGGGAATTGAACTTAAGGTTTGGGCTGGGAGGGAAAATTTCTTTCCTTTTCTATCTAGCTACTTTTCTAGTTTAAATTGGGCTTTTTGAAAGAAACTGGAATTGCAAGAGATAGGTAGAAACCAAAACATGTTACTAACCAGTTCCCTTGTTTAAATGCGCGCAAAGGATATTTTCCAGGTTGCCTCCTACTGTGCTCATTAGATGCTTCCTATCTTGATCAAGAGTCAGCTTTGGAAAAACACTGTTAGCCTGCAAGTTGACTTTTTAAAAGCGGTGTGATTTTGAATAGGTAATACATGGTACAATGCCAAAAGCTGTAAAAAGGCATAAATCTCTCTTAACATTCCCTATTTCTAGACACTGACTTACCAAGGCATTGATACGTTTCTTGTGGCTGCTTCCAGAGATTTGCTACCCATGATTTCATCTATAATCGTATACATGTGTATGTAGGATTTAAACTCACACATAGAAGTGGTAGTACTTAACAGTCCATCTTGGCTATCTTTAGTTTTCAGTTTTCTTTTTTTTTTCTTTTGAGACGGAATTTCGTTCTTGTTGCCCAGGCTGGAGTGCAAAAGCGTGATCTTGGCTCACTGCAACCTCCACCTCCCGGGTTCAAGCGGTTCGCCAGTCTCAGCCTCCCAAGTAGCTGGGATGACAGGCGTGCACCAACACGACTGGCTAATTTTTTGTATTTTTAGTAGAGGCGGAGTTTCACCATGTTGACCAGGCTAGGCTCGAATGCCTAACCTCAGATGATCCATCCGCCTTGGCCTCCCAAAATGCTGTGATTACAGGCGTGAGCCGCCACGTCTGGCTAGTTTTCAGTTTTCAGTCTTTAACATTTCTGCCGAACTTCCCATTTGTTGGCTCCATGGAGGTGGCTCAGTTTGTATTCCCACCCACAGGCGATGTATGTGAGTGCCCTCGACCTCCCGACACGCCGCAGCACCTTACCCAACTCTCTTGAGTTTGGCCCGTCTGAGGAAAAAGTAGCACCTCATAGTGGAACTTTGCATTTCTTTTGTGATAACGTAAAACTGAAGTTAGGTATCTTCTCGAGATGAATTTAAAATATTTTTCCAGTTTATCTCTTGATTTCGTTTATGTGTCTTTTGCTGTGAAAACTGCTTAAAAATGTGTTTGTGGCTTTTAGATTTTGTATCATTTAGCAAGGTCTTCCCCAGTTGGAGAGTATAAAAAAGAATTCGTGGTTTTAAAAATATATTTTAAGAAGTCTTTGATCCATCTGGAATTGTAGAATAAGATTAGGAGGTATGCAGGTTTACTTTTGAGGCAAAAGTATGTATAAAGTAACACTTTCCTACAGAAAACTTGGGAAAACACAGGAGGGAATGAAAATGAACCCCAGTTCCCAGCACCTTGGTATCTGTAACAACTGGGATCATGCTTATGCTGGATTTCAATTTTTTTCACTTGAGATTAAAATACAAACACAGGTTTAGAATATATTTTATTTAATGTTTAATTTTTGTGGGTACAAGTATGTGTATATATTTATGGGGTGCATGAGATGTTTTGATACAGGCAGGCAATGCACAATAATCGCATCATGGAGAATGGGGTATCCATCCCCTCAAGCATTTATCTTTTGTGTTACAGACACTCCAATTGTACTCTTAGTTATTTTTAAATGTACAATTAAGCTATTGTGGACTATAGTCACCCACACCCTGTTGTGCTGTGAAATGCTAGGTCTTATTCATTTGTACTGTTTTTTTTTTGTGCCCATTACCCCCACACTACCTTTCCCAGCCTCCGATAACCATCCTTCTACTCTCTATCTCTACAATCATTTTAAATGGTTGTTTAAAACGGGCGTCAACATTTCTGTTTTTAAACCATTCCAAACCGTCCCTTTAAAGGAACGCATGACCAGAGGGTTGCCTTTAAATCTTGCACAATTAAAAGAAGAGCGTTTTCTCTGAGGCAGCTGATCTCAGGAGATCTTGCACGATTTTGAAGATGCCCGTTTTCCATCAGACCCGGCCCTGCTGGGTCACTTGGCGGGTCTTGGCGGAGCGAGGGTGCGCTGGGCCCTGCTCCGGGAGGGCGCCCTGCAGGGGCCCGGGCCTGGCTCGGCTGCAGCACCTCCTGGCGGCAGGACTGCGGCGTGGGAGGAGCCAGGAGGCCCCCGCCCCGGCCGGCGTCACCCTCGGGTCTGTCCCTGGTCTGGGACCGAGCCCTTTTGCACGAAGTCCTTTAATCGCCAAGAGCTTTGCCAGACGCTTCCCCCGCAGGCCCGCTGGCGTCTGACCCACGTCCCCTCTGCGGGGTGTTTGGGACTCGAGCCCTGGCAGGCACAGGCCGCCCCGCGTTCCCCGCTGGGGAGG
>NW_012101599.1:504050-504838 GCF_000951045.1 Mandrillus leucophaeus
GTCACTTGGCGGGTCTTGGCGGAGCGAGGGTGCGCCGGGGCATTGTGAGCTGAGTACAGTATGTGGCTCTGAACTCTCCATCATCTGATCTCTCCATCATCGTTGGTTATCATTGTCATTTGAGTGGGTAATGCCGCTGCTGCTGCTTTGTTGATCAGTACTTTCATGAACATTTGTTCCTCTGCTCCCCATGTTCTTTCCTTCCCTCAAAAAACAAGCGACTAATACAGATGACAGCCTAATGTCTGTGGTCCTGTCTCTGAGGGGCAGTCTGTGTTCAGGTGGAGCCTGTTCTCTCCTGCTCCCTAGCATGTCAAATCTCCTTTCTGCCTGTCTGTGGTAACTCAGCAGAGGTTCACTTCCCCCAGCTGTAGGGAAGCTGTCCGTTTCTCCATTGGCTCTGCCAGGACCTGTGAAGGCCGTCCACCCAGGTCAAGGGGGAAATACAAAGTGGAGAAAGCCCACTGTGTCTCTAGGTCCAAATAGGGCTTTTTAAATCTTTCCTATTAACAAGCACATACTTTATTATAATTCCCACCAACTCCTACATATTTCTCTGTTTTATGGTTAATTATCCCCAAATACCTATAGCTGTTATCCAGGAAAATGTTTTTCATTTCAAATTTAACAGATAGTTGCTAAAGGAAAAGGCAATCAACCTGGAAGCCCAAAAGTCAAATCAAACCTACAGACACATTAGGCCCAAGGATGGATTTTAAGTTTTTTGTTTTTGTTTTTGTTTTTTTTTTGAGATGAAGTCTCGCTCTGTTGCCCAGGCTGGAGTGCAG
>NW_012101599.1:508617-547527 GCF_000951045.1 Mandrillus leucophaeus
GGGGCGGGCGGCGCTGGCGGGGAGGTGCCCCTAGTCTGGGCCCCCGCCGCCTCTGTCTCCTGCGCGTGGGTGGCCTCGGCACTTGTCCTCAGGCTCTGGGCTTCAGCGCTCGTGGGCGGCTGTGACCCTAGCGTGCCTGCATCTGAGCCTAGTAGGTGAGCTGCACCTCCCCACCCGCGGGAGCGAGATCCTTGGGCTCTGTCACAGGGATCAAAGGTCCTTGTGGTTGGAAAGGATTAAGCCCTGTCACCCATTTGAGTGTTTGTGGTTGCAAGAAATTTTAGCTGAGGAGTTTACAAGGAAATAAACGCAGCAGTTGCATGAGTTGAATTGCAGATCAAAAAAAAAAAAAAAAAGGTTTACCATTTGGGGAAAGGGTGCCAGCTGGCTCTGCTGAAAGTGTATATGTTTTAAAGGCTGTACTTGATTTTGCCACGTTGTGAGTGTATTTTCTTAGCACCACTAGTATTACTATTAGATATTGTGGATGATTTTATTTCACCCGAGGATTTTTAGGCAAGGAGTAAGGGTGGAGCCTCCTGAGCCTTACTACTCATTACCATTCTTGCTAACCTCACAGCAGCCTAACTGCTTTTATGCAACACAAGTTCATCTCAGACCCATCATGCAGAAACCTCTCATTGCTTCTGTTTTAATGGTAATTTGTCTAATTGTAAAAATACCGAAGTAGTGATTCCAAGTTAGAAAGACGTGATCCCTGAGAACAGTTGGAGAAACATATGGTTTGTTCTATAGCTGTAAGTGATAATTTTGAAGCAATTTTGAAAGCATTCTTTCTCTTTAAGAAAAAAAAAAAATAGTTTCTTACTGAAATGACTTTTTAGGATGTCTTGAAAAACGTAGTGAAATTCATCTAGAAACTTAGGTTGATGCTAGCCATCACATGCATGCTGCAATTTGCTGAAATGTCTTAATCCAGGCGAGCTAAACTTTTACAAAAATAGGTTTGTTTAGAAATCATGTCACTACATGAAAAATCACCACTTTTGAAACTTACGGTTAAAGGCAGTTTCTCTTTTAAAAATGTGCTCATTGATTATTACCCACCCAAATAGCCAGAATATTTTGTAATTACCCATTACCACTCCTACCATCTGAAACGTGCATGAAAAAAAATGAAAAATGGACTTCATCTGAAAAGAGTTGTGTCATGATATATGAAACGTTTTTTGTAACCTACAGGAAGGAACATTGCAATTTTTCCATTTCAGATCGCCTTTGTTTTGCCATTCTCTACAGCAGACCAAAGAGTGCATCAAATGTACATTATTTCAGCATAGATAATGAACTTGAATATGAGAAGTAAGTATTGCTCTTTCAAAGATTGTAACTTTTTTTTTTTTTTTTGAAGAATCTAAAGGTATGGTTATAAATGGGACAGCCTGGGAAAATTATAAATCTGTTGGTTGCTAATTACAGGATACTTGTTTTTCACCTGTAGTAATAACATAAACCTTTAGAGTAAAAAAAAAAAAAACCTCCCTAAATTTAAACTTTTAGATTTGCTAATCTAATATTTACACTACAATGAGATATAAATGTGTACTAAGTAAGATATTGTGGTTTTGCCCTTGGAAATATGTGTGGAAAAACACCCTTTTTAATTTAGAAGGTATGTTCATGTTCATTGAGGTTACATATAGGCATTGTAGCACTTGTGGTCTTTTTGAATAGGCATTATTTACTAGAATAGTTTTCCACTAGTAAAACAGTACCTTTAAGTTGTGTTGGCCCATAACTATTTGGTATATGCTTTCTCATCTTAATTTGATCTTATAGACCCAAAAAAGGCATTTATATTCAGAGCATCTAGAATGTACATCACATTTTTATTTTTCGTTTTTAAAGCTTCTACGCAGATTTTGGACCACTCAATCTGGCAATGGTTTACAGATATTGTTGCAAGATAAATAAGAAATTAAAGGTAAAGTCTTTATTTAAGATTTGACTTAAGTAATCATTGTTAGCTTGATATGGGGGACGAAAGAAAGGAAAAAACATCTCTTTTTAAAAAGGAAATGCCATGTTTTTCACTGCGGTGGTGTTTGGGAAATGCACATGTTTTTTTTATTGTATAAGGTCACAGTGTATATATTTGTTTTCTAGAATTTTGAATGGACAGTTTGAGTCATTTGGTTCTAGTTTGAGTTAGTGATGCCCAAATACTTGAAAAGCCAAAGTGGGAATCAGTTAATTAAGTGAACCGTGTATTGTCTGACCTAATGGAACTGAAACCTAACAAGAGAAACTTCCCTTGCTCTGGCTGTTGTTCTTTCTGCCTTCATTTTGATGGGGAGTGATAGCAAACTAACAAGAAAGATGAACTCATCTTACTTTCTCTCCTATTTTGAAACTCCCGTGATATTGTACTACATAATCCTTCATACATACAATTAAGGGGCATGAGAATCTAGGGCAAATAGTACGTCATTAAGGCTGTATCATTGGTTTGAACTTGGACCACATTCGTGTATGTAAAACACTGAATTGTTGGCCATGCATGGTAGGAAGTTATGTATGTACTGCTTACTAGCAGTTCCAAATCAGTCACTGTAAATTCTCAACTAGAAAATATTGCTTTGTGGGACAGGCACTTAAAAAAAACTTTAATGGAGTACAGAGAGGAAATACAATTTATTTTTAATTAGAATTTTAACATGCTTTAATTAAAAATTTATGGGTAAGGCAGATGTTTTTCTTTGACCATCAAAGCTCTATTCACTACATATTGCTACAAAGCTGGAGACTCTTCTTTTTTGCCTTTCTTAAATAGGAGTATAACTATTTATGGCCTTGTGCATTTGAGTTCCCCCTCCTTTTTCCAGTTGCCAGTGGCAGGTCTTTTGTTTCATGCAGGGCTAGGAAGCTAAAAATAATTCTCTCTTCCCCCAGCATTTGTTCCTTTGCTTTAATTTTGGAAAATTTTTTTTTTTCCTGTACTCAACCATCTGTGGACTTTTAGTCTTTGGGTCAACCAAAAATGTTTCAGTCCATTTTTTCTTCTTCCTTTTCTTTTCTTTTTTTTTTTTTTCTTTCCTGAGACAGAGTTTCGCTCTTGTTGCCCAGGCTGGAGCGCAATGGATCGTTATGGGCTCACTGTAACTTCCACCTCCCTGGTTCAAAGGATTCTCCTGCCTCAGCCTCCTGAGTAGCTGGGACTGCAGGCGCGTGCTGCGCCACCACGCCCAGCTAATATTTGTATTTTTAGTAGAGATAGAGTGTCACCATGTTGGTCAGGCTGGTCTCGAACTCCAGACCTCGTGATCCGTCCGCCTCAGCCTCCCCAAGTACTGGGATTACAGGCGTGAGCCACTGCACCTGCCAGAAAAATGTTAACATATAAATAGAAATATATACACATCATGGATGTCGAGCTCGGTGAACTTTCACAAATGGAATATACATAGATGATTATCTTGATCACCAGGTCAGGAGCAGTGCACTGGCGGCGCCTCACAGCAGCCCTCCATGCTGTCTTCCAGTTCCTGTCTCTGCACACACCTCCCCTGGTTATTCACTGCCCTGGCTTATAACACTGTAGACAATTCTGTAGACCTTTTTATTTTAACTTAAAGGCTTTGGTTTTTAAAGAAATCTTTAAAATTTTAAAGATTTGGTTTTTAAAGATTTCTTTAAAAACCAAACAGAAGGAAAGGTTGTCTTTTCTATCACTCTTGCTTTGTTCTTTTAGAGGCAGCCCGTGCTTTAAGCATATGTCCATTCATGTCTCCTCCCCTCTTCTCTAATTGTATGTCCATTCTCATCCCAGAATGTGCCTTTTTATGGGAAGGTATATGGTATTTGTGGGTATCAATCTTCATCTTTTCAAAGGTCTTGCTAATAATGCGAATGGTTATACATTGTGGGATTTGGAATTAATCTTCATCACAAAATGAAATTGTGGAAGACTTGAAATTAAAAAGAAAATGCTAACAGCTATTTATTTTTATGCAGTCCATTACAATGTTAAGGAAGAAAATTGTTCATTTTACTGGCTCTGATCAGAGAAAACAAGCAAATGCTGCCTTCCTTGTTGGATGCTACATGGTAAGTATTTGTTTTCCTAATGTATTCATAAAAATGCACACAACAGTGCTTCTTTACATTTGCAGTCAGAATTTTTAAATCAAGATAATGTCTTGATTTCTCTCCAGCAAGAACATGTATTGCTTTTAAAAAATTGACCAACTCAAGGAAGCTGTGCTTATGTGGAAGGAGCGGGTAGATGAGAGATCTCCTGTACCTTCCACTTAGTTTTGCTGTGAACCTAAAACTGCTCGGGGAAAAAAGTCTATATTTTTTTAAAAAGTGACCAACTACTTTGGCAAAGGTTTATGTTATATGGCACTTAAGTGTGGAAAATCGTGCTCCAAAGCATTTCTATTCATACTCGTGATCCATTTAGTGAGTTGTAAAATCATCTTACTGGGGTCAGGACCCCACTATTAATTTTCTAAACATTTTTAAGAAAATTAAAGCACATCACTTGAGTGCTTTATAAAATTTGAATCTAGGCATTTTTCCCCTAATTAAGGTCATCTCCTTTCTCATCAAAACATCTAGCAGGAGGCCATGGGATGTCAGTGTTGTCGGAAGATGGGTTACATACCGCACGGATTATATACACATGCCATCAGGTGCTCCATTTGGATCATTGGAAACGTGCTTGGAATAGCAGTATTTACATAAGAGTTGTGAATTTCATTTATTTGTAACTGTGATGGAAACGATTTGTTTTTTGAAGAGTCATATTTTGTTTGGCACCCAGTGGATTCATCTGCAGGGGCGCTGAAAGCTGCCATTTTCCAGAGCCAGCTTAGAGTTCCTCCAGGGCAGTACCCCCATGTGTTTGGTGGTAGGAAAGCCGGCCACTCTGTTCAGTGGGGAGTGGCCAGGGGATATTTCTTCTGCCCGCACCCCACCATCAGTGGAATAGTTACTGTCTCCTAGACTTGAAAAAAAGGGTTGCTTTTGGAGCTCTTTAAGTTCTTTCTTCTGCACTTCTAGCTTGCTCCTTATCTCTGGCATGCCTTACCGGACCCTTTTAAAATTATTTTCTGGAGTACAGTTTGATCATCTGGAATTTACAAAGACTAGTCCAAAAGTTGGTGATACTAGTTGAAATTGTACCTCAAGATTTAATAATTTTCCTTTTTATGTTTAAGGTATATCATTAACAGCAGTGATTAAGGTCTTTGTTTTGTGTTCCTATTTATGCTCACAAAAGTAGTTGAATTAAATGCTTCTGATTGGGAGGCCGAGGCAGGCAGATCGCTTGAGGTCAGCGTACGAGATCAGCCTGCCCAACACGGTGAAATCCTGTCTCTACTAAAAATACAAAAATTAGCTGGGTATGGTGGCACACGCCTGTAGTCCCAGCTGCTCAGGAGGCTGAGGCAGGAGAATCCCTTGAATCCGGGAGTTGGAAATTGCCCTGAGCTGAGATTGTGCCACTGCACTCCAGCCTGGGTGACAGTGAGTGAGACTTTATCTCCACAAAAAAAAAAACACTTTCTGAGAAAACTTCAAAATTTATTATCATCCCTGAAAGTATGAAACATAGGTTATAGATTCTGTCTATTAAAATTTGGTTTCATAAACGTACCCAGATGTATTGGTGTTTTCCTTTCCCAGCCTCTCTTGGTGTTTCTTGTGCTTGCAGCAAAAGCCTGAAAAAAAGAAAGCTTTAGTAGTTTGGCGGGCATGGCAGCGGCGCCTGTAGCCCCAGCGACTCGGGAGGATGAGGCAGGAGAATGGCTTGAACGTGGGCGGCAGAGGTTGCAGTGAGCCGAGATCGCACCACTGCGCTCCAGCCTGGGCAACAGAATGAGACCCCATCTCAAAAAAAAAGAAAAAAAAAGAAAGAAAGAAAGAAAAGAAAGAAAGTCTGTGTGTCACCCCAAGAAAGAAAGAGAGTATGGAGAAGTGGGTGTTTTAACTGGGACATTTGGTCTTATTACTTGGCCAGTCAGTGGGGAGAGGAGCCTCCTAGATTAAAATAAATCATGACAGCTTTATAGAAAAAGAGATTCAGCCAGAATTCTTGAGATTCATAAAATATTAAAGGGAACCCTGGAGAAGGGTCCTTGTTGTGACAGAAAAAGTTCCCTCCCTTCTTTGTGTGTCTTGCCTTTACACTGCTCTAGACAAAGTCTGGATGGCTGAAGTTCCATCTAAGTGCTCCTGAGCGGAACTCCAAAGCAGAGGGGCCAGGCCGGGCTGCTTCTGGGTCAGTCACTGTCTCTGGTCAGATGAGATGTCCCCGAGATGGTAGCGTCTTGAGGAGCCAGGCACAGGGACTGCAGTGTGAAGAACCCCTCTGAAGGTGGCTGTGGGCATGGTGGGAACTCAGTCAGGGTTGTCTTAAAAACAGAAACAGAACATGTGATAAGTTTGTGTTTATAAATAAGAACGCACTCTTTTTAAGTCTTGTTGCTGTTGTTTTTAAACTACTAGTGAACAAACCACAACCCCTTGACGTACTTACTGAAATTTTTTGGTGTATTTGTTTCCAGTTTTATGTTGGCCTTTTGACTTTGTTTATGGTTGTATTTTGGCCCACAGAAGCTTATTTTTCTATAGTTAACATATCTTTAGGTTTAGAAATCCTTCCAGAATTTCACACCTTCAGGTTAGTATTGATTTGATTGGTTAGGGAAGTGCCAGGTAAGCAAATTTGGATCTTCACTCGCATTTATTACTCTACCCAGTGAGGAGCTAGCTTGGCAGGAGGATTATAGCTCTTGGCTGTGACAGAAGCCTTTGCAGCCATAGCTGGCTGCTAAAATAGGAACTGGGAACTGTAGTGTTGATAGGCAGGGAAGCAGGAGAAAAACTTCCAAGAAAAGGAGATGTATTCATAGTAGAAAAGCAGTGTCAAGATAAAATATGGACACCTCAAAAGATAAAACATCAAAGCAAGTGAAGCTTTGATCTGGTTAAAATGTATTAAATCCTCTGGTTAAAGATTTGTAGAGATGAGTGATAGTTCCCTATAGATCGATCCGCATCCTTGATAACGTTTTCTGGAGTTGTCGGGAATTTTGGAGAGTGTTTGACTTGGCATGGTAATGTTAAAACAAAACCAAAAAAATCTGGAGGAGGAATCTTTAGGAAGGAAATATTCCAAATAGACTGACTGTTTATTTTTATCAGTCCTTTTTAAATTCAGGGCTTCTGAAAGGAACCGTGTTTCCGTCATGCTTGTGTACACAGAAAGACCTAATGTGGGATGGGCAGAGAGTGTGAGATAATCCTTTATGGCATGGAAATAAAGTGTTATATTTATTTTTTATCTTAAAAACGGAAGAGGTGAGGCTTCACAAATGTGTAAAATATGAATTGACGTGCCCACAGTCAGTCCTTTTGACAGACGGTCAGGCGTCACGTGTGTGTTACAAGAAGTGAGAAGAGCGAGCTGAGAACTCTTGTCTTGATTGTGTTTCGAAGTACTGCTCTTCATGTGGCCGGGTAAATGACTTTCCCGTTCAGCTATCTGAATGGTAGACTCTTAGGTGACAAATTAGAAGCTAAAAATCTTCTGCACCACTGTAAGAGCTGAAAAATATGAAAGATGACTTGAGCTTTTGTTTGTTTATTCACAAAAAGGTAAACATACTATATTGTTTTAAAAATAAGTTTGCTGCCCTGTTTAAGCCAGTGGCTGTGACCTAGCCAGATTGTGGGGTAATGATACTTAACCTGTCATTTCAAAGTAAAGGTGAAATTTTAAGGGGAAATTTTTAAGTGCTTTTCAAAACAAATTCATAATAAAAAAGATCCTTTTGGAAAGAAAAGTTGGAATTTTTTTTTTGTTGTTAATTTTGTTGTAAAAATGTCATACACAAAATCCATATTTGTACTTTTGAGAAATGTAGAAAAATCTTTTAAAAAGAAGCTTTTATATTTATAGAAATAGGACATGTGCACGTGTGTGTATATGTACAGATGGGTGTTGTGTACATATATGTTTTATGTTTACATACAATTTTAAACTTTTTTATGGATACATAATTGTACATATTTATGGGGTACATGTGATAGTTTGATAAATGCATATAATGTGTGACAGCAAAACTAGGGCAGTTGTGGTATCCATCACCTCAAACATTTGTCATTTCTTTGTGTTGAGAGCATTTTAAATCTTCCTGTTTCGAAATACACAGTAAGTTATTGTAAACTATAGTCACACTACTGCGCTATCTAACACTAGAACTTGTTTCTTGTAACTGTACATTTGTACCAACGAACCAACCTCTCTTCACTCCCCCTGACCACACAACGCCCTTCCCAGCCTCTGGTAATTCTTATTTTACTCTTGGCCTCCATAAAATCAACTTACTTAGCTCCTCCATGTGAGTGAGAACATAATGGTATTTGTCTTTCAACTTTGGTTACATCTTGCTGCCACAGCAGTTAGGTTTTCTGAAGATACATGGTATTCATCTCTTCTGTGGGTTAAATGTACTTTTGAGGGCTAGCCTGGGAAATTAACCACCATTTCTAACATCTTTCTGTGTGTAAAATAAATGCCAAGCATTTTGTGTATAAAATAAATGACACAAGCAAACTTTTGGCACATAGCTTACAAATTTGCTTTCCTCTAATGTTTAATAGATTACTTTGGTGGAGCTAATTGTAACATGTAGGTTCCCTGTTCAGAATTTATCACTGCATATTATTATTTTTTATGTTTAAGCAGTTTGTATAGCTGTAAGAATGGCTTACCTTGTAAGCATTTGTGTTGAAAATGATGATACTAAATTAAATTTAAGAATATAGTAACTCAGCAATCTGTGAGTAGAATTCTAAATTGCAGTAAATTTGAGATTGCCTCTATGGTTATGATAAGAGCTCAAGGACTTTGTTATTTAATGATGATCTTTTGAATCTGTGGTCCCACTTTTTAAATGATTTTTCTTGGACTCAGAATAGCCAGTGCTGGGTTAAGCTGCCTGCAGGAGGAAGGGATCAGTTGGGAAGTTAAGACAAGGGAGCAGAGAATGAGGATCTAGACGCCTTGGCTAAGAATCCAGTTCAACAAACAGCTGCCCAGATGGGACAGCAGAGGCTGGAGGACAGAATGAGGTCATGACACCCTTCCTGGGCGTCTGTGAAAGGCAGGGCAAATAGCACGAGACAACTGTCAGTAGTAGCCAGGCCCCAGCTAGTGTAAGGCGAACTGGGCTGAGCAAAGGGAGGGCACAGGCCCTCAGTGGGAAGCTGGTGTTGCCTTGGGAACCGGCCCCGTGGGAGACAGCTGGCTGCCCTGCTCACACTGCATCACAGTTTGACTTCCCTTGCCACCCGAGGGCTCCTGACGGGCGTTTCCACTGCCTGTGGTGCTCGCTGGGTGCTGTTAACTTGGGGAAGAAGTGAGGAGAAACGGCTCTCTGACGGCTTCAGATCCTTGACTGCAGATCCGTTAAGCTTTCTGGAATTTTGGGTCCTGTCCTTGTTCCGGCTCTTGTTTTGGATAGGATGAGTTCCTGTCCATAATAAAGCCCGAGGCCCTCTTCCAGCAATACTAGGCAGTGTGATCTTGGATAAGCAGTTGATGCCAAGGCCTGGAAAGTTGTAGCCTGCCAGTTTTATGAAACTCACAGAGCATTATAAATAGTTGTGGATTGTTTTACTCTATGGTTAAAAATTAGGAAATTTCATTTTTTAAAAAAATCAAGATTATTTACTTTGTCTTTAAAAAATGTCCCTACCACTCAAATGTGTACTAATACCCAGGGCCAATTCACTATTTTTATTAGCAGAGTTGGTAGATACGTGTTTGCTACTCTGAACTTCCAGTTTCATTTTGTCGAAATTGAGCATCATTATGCTAACCTACTGTATATATATAAGTAAAAGTAATTTTAAAAGTTAAAACTATTGAAATGTAAGTTCATCTGAGGTTTTTTTTTTAACGACAGTTTTTTTCTTAACCAGTTTTGTGCAGGAGCTATGAAAGTGATTTTCTTTTATTTACTTTTTTATTCTCTGTGTTCTTTTCCCTGCTCACCTTTTTTATTGAGCAGTTGAATGTGTGAGTCTGTCTTCAACTTGCATTGATTTGTGAGCATTCTTTGTTAATCTGGAGAGAATGATTTTTTTTTTTTTGTGATCAATCAAATTCTTGGCATAGGAAAGACTGTATCATCTGGCTGACATGAAAATAGTCACAAGAGTCTTGAAGTGCTGGAAACATTGTGACATCTCTCCAGGATTTCCTGGTTACTCAGGCTGCCACATTTGTTGCTGGAATTTCAATATCCTTTGTCGCTCTCAGCTCTGGGATGCACTGACTTGTGTGACGTTTGGGTTGTAAATTGTACCGAGGCTCTCTAAGTATATAAATAAAGCTTCAGAATCCTGTACATACTAGTAGAAATAGGAAGCACATGTCTAATTGGGTTTCCGTGATTTGGGCTGTCAACATTGAAACACTGAAAGGAGAAGTAATGCAGCTGGGATCCTTTTGCTTCAGTTGCTTGTTCTTCCATCACTGCTAGTTCAGTACCTCCCAGGTTTTGAAACGTATGTCAGTAATCAAGGGGTCCAGCGTCCTCACAGGGACTCGGGCGTGCAGATGGTGATTCTAGAAAACGGGGGTGGTGGGAAGTCCTGGGAATGGTTGAGGTATTGTTCAGCAAAAAAAGAACTTTGTACCATGACTTTGAAAACCACACCAGTCTCAAGCATTTTCAACCATAGTATTTGTGTGTGTGTGTGTGATATTTGCTCGTTCAGAGTCTTTATCCTAGAGAAACAAGGTATTACTGATGCTTCCTAAGCTGCGTCTCTGTGCTTACGCCTCATGTATTTGTTTATTCACTTTTAACAAATGGAAATGGCCATTTCCTTACTCACTGAGTGTGCTACTGCACACTATTGCTGCCCAGCGAATTACCGCAAAACGTTGTGACTTAAAACGACAGTACACATTGTCTCAGACCATGTCTGTGAGTTAGGCATCTGGGAGTTGCTTAACTTGGATGGGTCTGGTCTGGTTCTGGGCCGTGTCTGGGCTGCACTCACCTGGAGGGTCCACCTCTAAGGGGGCTCAGTCACATACCTGGCAGGTTAGTGCCAGTTGCTGGCAGGAGGCCTCTCTTCCATACCACGTGGACTGCTTGAGTATGCTCCCAAAATAATAGCTTGCTGTACCCAGAGCAAGGGTTCTAAGAGAAAGCAAGACAATAGCTGCCTCTTTTATGATCTGGTCTCCGAAACCACACCCTATTACTACAGTATCCTGTTCGTTACACGGGACACCCCGTTCACTGTGGGAGGGGACCGCACAAGGGTGGACATGCCAGCAGATGAGACTCTCTGGGGTTGTCTGGGAAGCTGGTGATCACAACTGGTCAGCAGCTCTCTTGGTCGTCATTTGTTGTTTCCTGTTCTTAACCAGCACTGTGGAATTAGAGTGGGCATTCTATATATATTGCTTCTCATGAAAATATATCAAAAGAATTTGAGAAACGCCAAGTGTCCAGACTGCCAGAAGCACGGTGATAGATCATAAGTTGCATCCATTTAGAGTTTACTAATCTGAGAATTTGTGTTAATGTAGGAGTCATTTACAGGATTCTTCTTTAGTCACAAATTTAGAATGATTTCATTTGGGAAGGCCTTTTGAATCGGCAAGATGAGTAGGTGTAAAAGTAAAAGTTACTTCCTTCATGCCTGGCCAAAAAAGAAAAGAAGGTAAAAGTTACAGATTGGCAAATATGTCTTTGATAGTTACATAAGTGGAATTATTCTGCATCTGTAAACTTCCTTCAGTTTATCTAATTATGCTTGACATTATTTTTTATGTGCAGGCATTCCCCAACTGGATTTTTAAATTACAGTCTTTTAAAGTTCATCATCAGGAATTTAGGGTTTTTTCTCCCAGAGGAAAAAATGTTACATTGTTCTTGCGGTTCTTTGAATCAAACTAGTGTTCCAAGGCTAAACCACAGTCCTTAATGTATTAGAGACTATTTTTGTTTTGAAAGTTAGGAGAAAGTAATACCATTGCAGTTTTACTAAAGAACCCAAAGAACAGCAATTGCAAATAGGAAAAATTATCTTAAACTGGTGCTTAAGGAAAAATTTGTATAATTTGAGAGAAGGCCTTAGAAATTTAGAGAAATTCCTAAACGGGTCTCTAGATTTCATTTTAATACACAAATGAATCAAACCCTATTCTCATTCTTACTGGCTTCGAGGTGTTTTTTTATTTGGTTTTGTTTTTTGGTTTTAGGATTTTGTTTTTGTGTTTTTGTTTTTGTTTTTTGAGATGGACTCTTGCTCTGTCGCTGAGGCTGGAGTGCATGGCACGATCTTGGCTCACGGCAGCCCCTGCCTCCTGGGTTCAAGCGATTCTCCTGCCTCAGCCTCCTGAGTAGCTGGGGTTACAGGCGCCTGCCACTGTGCCCGGGTAATATTCTGTATTTTTAGTAGAGACGGGATTTCACTGTGTTAGCCAGGATGGTCTCCATCTCCTGACCTCGTGATCTGCCCACGATGGCCTCCCAAAGTCCTGGGATTACAGGCATGAGCCACCGCACCTGGCCGGTTTTAAGTTTTGTTTTGTTTTTTTTTTAATCTGCTAGGAAGTCTTAAAATAGAATGGAGAAAATGAAAGACTTTACTGATGTTATCTGGTGTTAGAATAGGCATAGATGCATTGGAGACTGGAAGGGAATAAGGGAATTTGGAAAAAACAAGCTGGATTTTTAAAATATATTACTTTTCATGACTTACAAGCTGATGCTTAGAAGATCTGTGTGTAGGCCGGGCATGGTGGCTCATGTCTATAATCCCAGTACTTTGGGAGGCCAAGATGGGCGGATCACCTGAGGTCAGGAGTTTGAGACCAGCCTGGCAAACATAGTGAAACCCCATCTCTACTAAAAATACAAAAAACTGGCCAGGCGTGGTGGTGCACGCCTGTTGTTCCAGCTACTCGGGAGGCTGAGGCAGGAGAATTGCTTGAACCTGGGAGGCGGAGGTTGCAGTGAGCTGAGATTGCGCCTTTGCACTCCAGCCTAGTCAACAAGAGTGAAACCCCATCTCAAAAAAAAAAACAAAAACAAAACAAAACAAAAAAAAAACAGCAACAGACTAGTCATTGGGAAAATTTTCCGTTTATGAGTCTTGAGTCAGAAAATTGGTGAAATGCCCTTTGAAAGCTGAGTCAGTGCTTATGACTAGTTTTAGGATATGTCTGTTTCTCAGTTTATAAGATCCTTGCTGGATCTTTGAGTTTTGAAAAATTTCTCTTAGTCCAGTGATACTTTCACATTGATATCAACTTTTATTAAATATTTAAAATGTTCCTATTGTAAGTAGATTTGGGTTCAGCTAAGTAAATCAGTGAATCAGATTGGTGTGTAATGAAACCGTGAGACATGAGTCCCAACCTCAGAATGCTTCCCATTTGGTTGTGCAAACAGGTCACATGTATCATGTTAAATAATGGAGATAAAAAAGTTTGCAATTAACCTTTTTTTTAGTGATTTCTTTTTTTTGTTAGTGAAATTTAAAATCTATTTCCCCAAAGTAATCTTTGGAGTTCAACCTAATTTTGGTGATAATATAAGTGCCAGATTTAATGTTGTGTCTCCTCCCCACCACGATCCCCCCAAGCCCCAACCTTCCATACATTAGTTGAAAGGGCCCTGCAGGAAGATTCTGAAGTCCCAGACAAATATAATAGGGGGTAGGGAGAGGACTTATTTAGAGAGTTGGTGGTGAAAGTCTCAAACTCCACATTTCTAGAACAAACAGGTTATTTGTAAGGAGCAGTCAGAGATACTTAGACCAGTAAAATACTTCTGTAACACTAGAAGTGAGAAGACATGGGAACATTATCTAGAAACTAGAAACTATCGAGAGGAAATGACTACAGACCAAAAATCCTACGTGTAGTAGTCAAATAATAAAGGTCAAGGGGAAAAAAGGAATGTTTAGAAATGCAAAGAATACCAAGTATAGACCTCAAATGCTGAAGAATATACTTGAGGTATTCTCCCAGATTAAAGTCAAAGCATAGCATAGTTCTAAGGACAAAAGAAGTCAATGAGCGTCAAAAGCAAGTGCAGTTGGATAATCAACTTGTTCAGTATTGCAAGCCCTTACACCTCCATGGGCAGAGTTAATCACGTCTGTGTTCTGCTTTTGTGTCTCCTTCCACCTCCCCCCATTCTAACCCTGCCCCCATCTCCTACATGCTGCTGAGCTGTCATTTCAGTGGACTTGCAGGAAGGAGGGGAGGTAAAAGCATGGGATCGGTCTAACATCTTGATTCGGAAAATCTGTTTTTAAAATACCGTGCGTCTTACCACAAAAGGTTGCTGTGAAGAGTTGTTGGTCAGGGCTCATGCTGCAAACAACAGAAACCAGCAATGGAGGATTTAAACAAAAAAGAAACCTGTGGACAGGATTCTGGGTGATTCTGGGCTCCTGGGGAAGGCTGGAGAACCCGGCTCAGTTGGTTGGAAATTGGACAAAATTGACTTCGCAGTGACAGCACTGTACCTTCGCTTAGAAATAAATTGCCTTTTTCTTTTTTCCAAACATAGGTTATATATTTGGGGAGAACTCCAGAAGAAGCATATAGAATATTAATCTTTGGAGAGACATCCTATATTCCTTTCAGGTAAATATAAGAATGATGTGGTAGATTCAGGTAATCAGATCCTTGCCAGAAATACCTTGATAGTTGTTTCTGAAAAAAGAAGATCTGGTAAATAGTCATTTTAGGATGAGCACAAATAACATCACAGATCTGGGTGTTTCCACAGTGACACTGCTCACCTTTTGTCGTGGGGGCTGTGTTGTGCATCGTATGATGTTGAGTGGCGTCCATGGCTTCTGCCCACTAGATGCTGGTAAAATCCCCACACCCACTCTAATTGTCAAAACTCAGAATGTCTGCAGACATTGCCATTTATCCCTGTAAGTGGCCTTGGGGGATGGAGAGCAAAATCTCCCTACATTGAGAACCACTGCCGTTGATGAAAACTAAGCTTTGGCTGGGCACAGTGGCTCATGCCTGTAATCCCAGCATGTTGGGATGCCAAGGTGGAATGATTACCTGAGCCCAGGAGTTCCAGACCAACCTCGGCCACAAAGACAGGCCCCATCTCTACAAAAAAATTAAAAAAAAAAAAAAAATTAGCCAGACATGGTTGCGTGTGCCTGTAGTCCCAGCTACTTGGGAGGCAGAGGCTGGAGGATTGTTTGAGCCCAGGAGTTCGAGGGTGCAGTGAGTGAGCTATGGTCACACCACAGCACTCAAGCCTGGGCAATAGAGAGATAACTTGTCTCAAAAAAAAACAAAAACAAAATCCCAAAACCTAGGCTTTGTACTCAGGTGAGAATCCTGGGCTGTGGTACTCAAAACTCCCACTGAAGAGTGTGGTTCCTGAGAAGTGAAGAAATGTTTCCAATAATCAGTAGTTACTTTCTGGGACCAAAATGAACCCCTTTTTTTCTGGGGACGCAGTCAGTAGAGACAGCCTACATAAGGTTGCTAATGCAGTACCACTTCCAGAAAAACCAGTCAAGTCACTGCGTCCCAGAGGTGGTAGATAGTGATGTCTACAGGAATGGATGACATCCTCATCTCAAGCTTAGCATGCGATTGTGTTGAAGATATTTCGAGAAGACTGGCGCTTAAATCAAATTAAGTTCTAAAAATTTTTCTGCTTGTTTATCAAAATACCTGACATAGCTCTATAATGTAAATACTTGTATGGTAGGTACTTAATGGGTAATAAATGTGTGAAATAATTTTACTCATTGAAGACTGTGATATTTTCAAAACTGCTTGTTCTTCCATTCACAAATTAGTTCACTGCTTGTACAATGAACTAATAACTACTGCTTATTAGTTCATTGTTCAAACTAATTAGTTCATTAGTTTATCATATTAGGACTGTTGCATATACCACAAATGCCTGATTTTGAATGTATGGCCCTGACTGTACAAAAGGAAGTTTGTGAATCTGACTTCATTTTAGATGAGCTTTGGCATAGGTACTTGGAATTATTGGCAGAATCTCCTTTTCAGATAACTTTATAGGCCCGCCTGTGGACTTACTCCATGAAATCACAATTTCTCAGGGCAGTCCGAAGACTTCAGGAATACACTGCATGAAAGATTGTGAAGATCGGTGATTTAGCAAATTAGAATTGGCTTGAACCCAGTATCATCCCTTTCTGCTAGGTCATGGCTCATCTTAAGTATTCTTTTATTTGAGGTGGGTAGGAAGGGAAGCGGGGAGATAAAGATTATTTTCTAAGCTGGAAAATTCTTCTTCTCAACCTATAACATAACAGCAACCACATTCTTCCTTTAAAAGAAATGCTTGTATTTTTGGTCTTGAGTCACAGGCACCTTGGTCATCTCCTGATGTAGCGACATTTGTTCTGTAGAACTCTTCTTTATAATGATAATCCTTTGCGGTGCCACTCTTACATTTACAGCACAAGGTCCTGAAATAGGAACATGCTCACACATTTCACACAGTGTGGCACTGTTGATGTGAAAAAAGACGTTTTGAGTTAATTTAAATACAGGTGCCAAAAACAGAATAAGCATTGCTTACTGCCTTGCTATGTTTCAAATTATTGAAGTTTGGCACTGAGAAATGAAGTTAGTTCCTTGTGGTCTCAGGAGCATCAGTCAGTAATTCTCCAAAAGACAAGACTCAACCAGAAACCATTCAGGTTTGTGAAATTTGAATCTCTTCTATCATAGATACTAGGTATTTGATTTATCTAGATAGTTTTTTTTTTTTTTTTTTTTTTTTTTTTTTTGAGATGGAGTCTTGCTCTGTCACCAAGCTGGAGTGCAGTGGTGTGATCTGGTCTCACTGCAACCTCCGTCTCCCAGGTTCAAGTGATTCTCCTGCCTCGGCCTCCCCAGCAGCTGGGACTACAGGTGCCTGCCACCACGCCTGGCTAATTTTTGTATTTTTAGTAGCGAAAAGAGTTTCACCATGTTGGCCAGCACGGTCTTGATTTCTTGACCTCATGATCCTTAAGTGTGGCCTGTGAACTGGTGCTGGTCTGTGATGAGATAAATACAGAAGTTGAGAGTAAGATTTTAGAATCATTTATAGGTTATTGAATAGAGCAATTTTATGTCTGTAGAATCAAATAGTAGAAGAAATTTGGACTTTTTTTTTTTTTAACTTTCATTTTTCTAGTAATTTATTCACAAAAATAAGATTACTGTGTTACTGGGTGTGTAATAGTACAGTACTAATGCATTTCATATTTATTTTACAAAAGTGTCAACCTATGATTGACTTAAAGTTTTTAAATTTAGTGCTTCCTTACATAGTGTTCTATAGAACTTATCAATTAGAAAGTAGTCCAATCAGAATTAATAAAGCCTGATAATATTTTGATAGAAATGACATTATATTCTTTGTATCTTGCCACTTCAAGTACATAGAATAAATGTAACCAACAAAGTATTGCTAATAAGACATTGTGCAAGAATGGCATTCATTTATAGTAAATAAGTTATTTTATGTTACATAGCAATGTTTTATTTAATTAGATTTAATTCAACTTAGATCGAATTCTCTTTTGTTTTATTTATTTATTTTTTTTGAGATGAAATCTTGCTCTGTCGCACAGGCTGGAGTGCAGTGGCACAATGTCGGCTCACTGCAACCTCTGCCTCCCAGGTTCAAGCAATTCTCATGCCTCAGCTTCTAGAGCAGGCGCCACCACGCCCAGCTAATTTTTGTATTTTTGGTAGAGACGGGGTTTCACTATGTTGCCCAGGCTGGTCTCAAACCCCTGGCCTCAAGTGATCCGCCCACCTTGGCCTCCCAAAGTTCTGGGAATACAGGGGTGAGCCTCGGAGTTTTAAAGTGCGTGTGTATATATGATTTCTTACTGAGTTATATTAAATATTTCTCTGTGTCTGGTCTGCATGATTAAATAGTATAAAATATAGTTTAATTTTTTAAAAATGTCATAGGATCATTGTTACGAACAGTGTGTGTTTCTGTTCTCTGGTATTATCTCTGCTTCTTAGTTGCTTTTGTGTGAGGGGGCTTGCCTCTGCTTCCTGTTTTCTCGAGAGGTAGTATTGTGTATTTGTTAATAGCTTGACTTGACATCAGATGGGAGTTTTGCTGTCAGCTCTGCTACTGATATCTCTGTGGTCTTTTACAGATTTGAGCCTTGGTCTCCTAGTCTTTAAACAGAAACAATAATAAAATCTCCCTGAGGGGATTGAGGATGAAGTGACATCCTGCATATAAAACACATAGTATAGGCCGGGCATGGCGGCTCATGCCTATAATTCCAGCACTTTGGAAAGCTGAGGCGGGAGGATGGCTTGAGGCCAGGAAGACCATCCTGGGCAGCATAGCAAGACCGTTTCTCTTTGCGGGGAAGAAAATTAGCTGGGCATGGTAGCATGTTTCTGTAGTCATAGCTACTTGGGAGACTAAGGCAGGAGGATCCCTGAAGCCTAGGAGGCTTCAGTGGGCTTTGATTATGTCACTGCACTCAGCCTGCACAACAGAACAAGACCGTGTCTTTTTTTTTTTTTTTTTTTTTTTTTTTTTTTTTTTTTTTGAGACAGACTGTCCCTCTGTCACCCCAGGCTGGAGTGCATTGGTGTGGTCTTGGCTCACTGCAGCCTCCTCCTCCCAGGTTCAAGCAGTTCTTCTGCCTCAGCCTCCTGAGGAGCTGGGATTACCGGTACCTGCCACCATGCCTGGCTAATTTTCTGTAGTTTTAGTAGAGACGGGGTTTCACCATGTTAGCCGGGATGGTCTCCATCTCCTGACCTCATGATCCTCCTGCCTCAGCTTCCCAAAGTGCTGGGATTACAGGCGTGAGCTACCACGCCCGGCCATTTACCTACATTTTAAAAAAATCACTGTCTTGGCTGGGTGCAGTGTTTCACACCTGTAATTCCAGCACTTTGGGAGGCTGAGACAGGCGGATCACCTGAAGTCAGGAGTTCGAGACCAGCCTGGCCAATGTGGTGAAACCCTGTCTCTACTAAAAATACAAAAATTAGCAGGGCATGGTGGCGCACACCCGTAATCAAATCCCAGCTACTTGGGAGGCTGAGGCACAAGAATCACTTGAACCTGGGATGCAGAGATTGCAGTGAGCTGAGATCGTGTCATTGCACTCCAGCCTGGGCGACAAGAGCGAAACTCCGTCCCAAAAAAAAAAATTATCTGTCTCCTGAAAGATTCCCTCCTACCCCTTTCCAGTCAGTCATCACCCCCAGCTAATCATTGCTCTGACTTCTATCACTATCAGTTTTGCTTGCTTTTGAACTTCAGATAACTGGTATGCATTTTGGGGAGGTGGCAACTGGATTTCACATATGTAATGTCTATGAGAGCTACCTGTGTTGTGGCAGGTATCAGTAGCTCGTCCTTTTTTTTGCTTTTGTGGCATTCCAGTCTATGAATATACCACCATTTATTTGCCTGTTGTCCTTTTGATGGATATTTGGGTCATTTGCAGTTTTTGGCTGTGGTGAATACGAGCTGTTATGAAAGTGGCCATTCTTTAAAACTAGTATTTGACATTGTTGTGCAGTTTCCAAGCAGTGCGCCTTTATTGATTCTTATGTGTTTTCCAAATTTGTTAAATGATCTTGGTGACAAGGATCCCTCCCCACTCTCCAAGGCTTATAAACCGAGCCTCAGAGTTGCTGTTCTGCCTATTGGAAGAAGACTGAATGCTCGGTGGGAGGAAGATGTGATGTGGGTGTGTCTAAAATTGGAGGTGCTAATGAAATAAACTTGAGTGAACAAAGATTCTTGTCGTATATTCAGATTCTATGATGTATGAGGCAGGACTTCAGCAGGGCCCAGATGAAAGCTTGTGAAATCATCACAGATTGGAGCGGGGCTGTGCCCCACAGTAGGTTCTCAAAAAAAAAAAAAAGAAAGAAAAGAGAAAGCGTTGAAGAAATTTGTCAAAATGTCACAGAGACTGAATCAACACGCCTTTAACTTGATTGGAAAATAATTATCAGTAGGTTGAGAAGATAATCAGGCCGGGCGTGGTGGCTCAAGCCTGTAATCCCAGCTCTTAGGGAGGCCAAGGTGGGTGAGTCATAAGATCAGGAGATAGAGGCCATCCTGGCTAACAAGGTGAAACCCCGTCTCTACTAAAAATACAAAAGAATTAGCTGCGTGTGGTGGCGGCTCCTGTAATTCCAGTTACTCGGGAGGCTGAGGCAGGAGAATGGTGTCAACCCGAGAGACGGAGCTTGCAGTGAGCCAAGATCACGCCACTGCACTCACTCCAGAGGGAGACTCTGTCTCAAAAATAAAAGAAGATAATCAGTCCTTCACAGACGAGACATGCTTAAAATCATTGGCATCCAACTTGAGGGTTTACCCCGTTTCCGTTGGTAATTTTGATTTGATTTAGGCTAAACTACTCCATTTTCCTGCCTTAGTTTCTCTACCTAAATGGGTTCTTTATTCCACGAACACCCTATTTCTACAAAACCAGGATTTGTGTTGATTTGTAGGTCAGTGGTTCATAAACTTGAACACAATCACAGACATCTAGAGGACCTGTTAAGACACAAATTACCTGGTCCTACCCCGAGAACTTTGATTCGGTAGATGTGAGGTGGCCCTGAGAATTTGCATTTCTGATGGGTGGGGTGGTCCTGGTGCTGCTGGCCTGGGGACCACCGCTGCAAGTCCTTTTGTTTTTTTTTCTTTCTGAATATTGCCAATAAGGTGTTGGGAAAGTCATGGTCTTTTAGGTTAGATAAAGACCTTTTCTAGGATGTAGAAGAGAAAATTTTCAATTCAGAACCTTATAGAACAAAAATGGTGTGTTCTAAGACCTTGTGTCGGCTGAACGCAGTGGCTCACACCTGTAATCCCAGCACTTTGGGAGGCTGAGACAGGCAGATTGCTTGAGCTCAGGAGTTCAAGACCAGCCTGGGCAACATGGTGAAACCCCAACTTTACCAAAAAACATAAAAACTTAGCCAGGCATGGTGGTGTGCACCTGTGGTCCCAGCTACTCCAGAGGCTGAGGTGGGAGGATCGCTTTAGCCCTGGAGGTCAAGGCTGCAGTGAGCCATGATTGCACCACTGCACTCCAGCCTGGGCAACAGAGGAGACCCTGTCTCAAAAAAAGAAAACAAAACAAGACCCTGCATTCCGTCCTCATGAAGGTTCTCATAGCTCAGTAATTCTTTTTTTTTTTTGAAATGGAGTCTCGCTCTGTCACCCAGGCTGGAGTGCAGTGGTGTGATCTCGGCTCACTGCAAACTCCGCCTCCCGGGTTCACGTCATTTTCCTGCCTCAGCCTCCCGAGTAGCTGGGACTACAGGTGCCCACCACCACGCCCGGCTAATTTTTTATATTTTTAGTAGAGACGGGGTTTCACCGTGTTAGCCAGGATGGTCTCCATCTCCTGACCTCGTGATCCGCCGGTCTCGGCCTCATAAAGTGCTGGGATTACAGGCGTGAGCCACCGCGCCCGGCCATAGCTCAGTAATTATAAGCAGCTCAGTCAGTAACATTGAAGACGATTTTAGCTGAAAAGGATGCCTTTTCTTTCCCTCATTGCTGTATTCTTGGCCCTTAAGGTTTGAGCAAGAATTAAAAGTTTAAAATGTGGTTTAATTTTTATTCTAACATTTGTTGAATATTTATTTTTTCCCTTTTAAGTTAATGTATAACTTAATCGTTTTTAACAAAAACTAATATTTATTTATTTATATTTTTTTTGAGATAGGAGTCTCCCTCTGTCACCAGGCTGGAGTGCAGTGGCGCGATCTTGGCTCACTGCAACCTCCGCCTCCCGGGTTCAAGTGATTCTCCTGTCTTAGCTTCCCAAGTAGCTGGGACTACAGGTGCGTGCCACCACACCCAGCTAATTTTTATATTTTTAGTAGAGACAAGGTTTCACCATGTTGGCCAGGATGATCTCAATCTCTCGACCTCATGATCCACCTGCCTCGGCCTCCCAAAGTGCTGGGATTACAGGCGTGAGCCACTGCGTCCGGCCTCAAAAACACTAATTTTAAGTGTGCAGCAGTAAGGTTTTACATATATGTATGTAACTGCCTCACAGTAAGAAGTATTACAGTGTGAAGGCCCAGATAAGGTGGGGAATTAGTGATGGCTCCACCAGCAACCCTGTTTCCCCGGAAGCAAATGAGTACCATTCAGACAGGCACAGTTTTTCTGCACGCCTAGCTTAATCATAATTAAATTAATGTTTATGTTGCCTAATTCCAGAAAATTTCATCTTGTAATGGCTCAAGGTAGCCAAAAAGGAGAAGCAGGTAGGGGTCAGGGGTGCGTTATTTCTCTGGGTAAAACCTGACTTGATATTAAGAGATTCATATAGTAAGATTACTGCTATGTGTTGATGCAGTGTTTAGGTGGATGGAGTTGTCTGTAAAGTAATATAAGCACTTTCCCAAAACTAGAGTGATCCTGTGGAAGGTAGTTGACTTGTTAGTTCCTGTGGTTTCATTGGTATTACTACTGTCCTTTAAGAATCAGGAAGAAGGGCCGGCCGCGGTGGCTCACGCCTGTAATCCCAGCACTTTGGGAGGCCGAGATGGGCGGATCACGAGGTCAGGAGATCGAGACCATCCTGGCTAACATGGTGAAACCCCGTCTCTACTAAAAAAATACAAAAAACTAGCCGGGCGAGGTGGCGGGTGCCTGTAGTCCCAGCTACTCGGGAGACTGAGGCAGGAGAATGGCGGGAACCAGGGAGGCGGAGCTTTCAGTGAGCCGAGATCTGGCCACTGCACTTCATCCTGGGTGACAGAGCGAGACTCCGTCTCAAAAAAAAAAAAAAAAGAATCAGGAAGAAGGCAGGGCACAGCAGTTTACACCTGTCATCTCAACACTTCGGGAGGCCAAAAAGGTGACAGGACTGCTTGAGGCTAGGAGTTTTTTTTGTTTTTTGTTTTAAGATGGAGTTTTGCTCTGTCGCCCAGGCTGGAGTGCAATGGCACAAGCTCCGCTCAATGCAAGCTCCGCCTCCGGGTTCACGCCATTCTCCTGCCTCAGCCTCCCGAGTAGCTGGGATTACAGGCGCCCGCCACCATGCCTGGCTAATTTTTATATTTTTAGTGGAGACGGGGTTTCACCATCTTGGCCAGGCTGGTCTTGAACTCCTGACTTCATGATCCACCTGCCTTGGCCTCTCAAAGTGCTGGGATTACAGGCGTGAGTCACCATGCCCAGCATAGGCCAGAAGTTTAAGACCAGCCTGGGTATCTTAATGAAACTCCCTCTTTACCTTTAAAAAAAAAAAAAGAAAGAAAAAAGTTAACTAGATGCAATGGTACATGCCTGTGGTCCTTGCTACTGGGGAGGCTGAGGTGGGAGGATCACTTAAACCCAGGAGTTAGAGGCTGCAGTGAGCTATGATTACACCACTGTACCCCAACCTGGGCAACAGGGCAAGACGTTATCTCTATAAAAAAGTTAAAAAACCCAGAAGTTATCTAGTTACGTGGGTAAAAGTCTTTAGCATAATGATAGGAACAAAATGCTTATGACCTTCTACCTAGTGTTTTAAATATGACCTTGATTTCTCAATATTTCTGTCATACTTGGTTGGAGACACACACACACAGATGCGCACGTATACTTAGACACACGTACACACATATGTTTATTACAGGATCAAAAAGCAGTCTTTCCCAGTAAGATTTTCGTATGGTGTTTTCCAGTTTAAAGAAAAAATTCAAATGCTTTGCCCTTTTAGGGGGAGAGATAGGTATTGATTTGTTGAATTCAAGAAGGTAGCTCAGCTATTAAAGCCAAAAATAATCCAGAGAGAACACTTGAAATTTAGAAAGTGGTCACTATTGATCCATGCCCATGAAACAGAACCTATTGGAATAGGTAGAAACTGCAGTGAAATTTGTAATTGATTTATCTTTTATTTAAAAAGTCAAAAGACAAGATGTTTTTCTTCTTGATAATGGTTCTGAGTATACCTTTGATTTTAAATTCTAGTCAGCTTTGTCTCAGGTAAGTGTCATTGCAGAAAAGGAACTGACCTGTATTTTATTACTTTTGGGTTTCAGAGATGCTGCCTATGGAAGCTGCAATTTCTACATTACACTTCTTGACTGTTTTCATGCAGTAAAGAAGGTAAGTGACATGTAGGATGCACCCAGTGTTGTGTTGAGGAACTAACATGTGGTCCAAGAAGACTAGGCCTTCTTCCCGAGATCTTTTTGTTAGCGTTTTTTCCAAGATGTGTATGGTGACAGAGGTGTACTCACTTCCCAACTAATGTCAGAATGAGACCAAACCAGGAAACGGTTTATTCTGAATTTCTGAGCGCTTCTGTGTATGAGTTGGGGGAAAAGTCACTTAAGAAACAGGGAAAATAAGAGTTATACAACTAGGTTCTAGATCCAGAATTGGTTTTGAGTATATTGTGATCTAAAAGAACAAAAGTAAGGATGACTGGTTTACTGGTAATTTGTCTTTGATTTGTGTATTCTACATACCTGATTCCCGCCAATACGATTACCACAGACGTAACCCAGTCACTGTCAAACACTTCCTTTTTGTTTCCCCAGGCCTTCAGTTTCTAGTTCAACAGAATTTGAATGCCTCATTTAGTTTGTTATACGGTTTTCTATGAAACTAAGTGGGTCACGGCTGCTTTGTCAAACTATTTCCAAGTGATTTCTTGGGGTTATGACCAGGGCTGCTGTGTCGATTCCAGGGGACATGCCCATCACGTTCTACATGAACAGGGTCCCCTGGGGTTACACAGTGCAGCAAGTCCTGGTATTAATGTCAGGACAGCACAAGAAACTAGAATGGTAAATCAGTAGCCCATAGATCAAATAAGCCTTTGACAGCATCTCAAGTTTTCTGTAACTTGTGCTTTTAGAGCCAAAAGGAACCCAGGTTTACTTTCTTGTATAATGAAACATGGTGGCTTGCTGGGAATTGTGACCGACATGTCTTAAAACGAGAGGACTAATCAGCATACAAATTCAGAAACGAATTAGTATACTTTTTTTCCTGTATCAATCAGTGAGGTATGGGAACATAATTTGTTTGGATTTGAATCCAGTGCCTGTGGGGTATGGAGCTGATTGGGGTAGTTGCCATGGGCTCTGAGGCGGCTCCATGGGCCCTCAGTGTGGGCAGGTACGGGCCACTAGTGGAAATGTGGAGACCAAAGGGCAACAGGGGTAAATGGTACCTCTGGTTGCAGTTGCAGCCCCTGCCAGGTGGGCTCGTGCAGGTAGGTACACTCACCTTTAAAAAGAGAAGAGCAAAGCTTTGAGGGCTTTGGAAATGATCTATTATTATAACACCATATCGCAGCTTCTATTGTTCTGTTTTGGCTTTTTTTTTTTAATTGGGTATTGCACCCGAAGTCAATTAGCTGGTATGATAGGTCAAAGATTGCCCTTTTCCTACTATATTTTGGGTTTTTTAAATTAAATTTTTATTTTTTCTGTGATGCTTGGCTAATTTTTGTATTTTTTTGTGGAGACGAGGTATCACTATGTTGCCTAGGCTGGTCTCGAACTCCTGAGCTCAAGTGATCCACTCACCCTGGCCTCCCAGAGTGCTAGGATTATAGGCGTGCACCACTGCACCCAACCACTATATTTAGTTTTATTTAAGGGTCACTAGCTTCTGATTTTCAGTGTCAACATTTTTTATTTTTGACTGACTTTGAATATTGCATATAGGAAGAAACATGCATCAATGTAATTATGTTTTCAGTGTGATCCACTTCCAATAAGATCACCTCATGAAATTCAAAGGAAAATAGGACCTTATAAACTACTTTTTTATTGTTTCATTCTATTAGGAATAGCTGTAGTCCAAAATCATGAAATATATTGAAGTCAAGGAAATAAATTTTGTGATTGACTTAGTCTTGGGATTAGTGTTAAAATAACTATATAAGATGAAGACCCTTTTAGTTGGTATTCTAGCCTTCTTATTTTACATTTGTATTTCAGTAGTTTACATTTTGAAAACTGGGTGTACAAAAGCCCCCTCTTTGAACCAAGAATACCTTGTGGATCAAGAGTTCTTGCTTCCCTCCTGTTTGTCTCAGTGATCAGCAAGCTGGGAGGACGTTTCTCAGAGGCTGCCAGCTCTGTTTGTCCTTGTCTCAGAAAATAGACAGTCTGCTTATTTTGGTTAGCATACTCTGCGTGCTGTCACACAGAGTGAAGCTATAGGATAGGACAGAAAATGTTTTGTTTTATTCCTATGGAAAGAATAACTTTTTTCCTCAAAATTTTTTATTTTAGTGTTGATGTCAGAGCTGTGTTTAGTTTAGGGAACATTGATTAAAGACTGTTCAGAAGTTGAAAATGAAGATATAGATGAAGTATGAGGGCTTTGTTTGGGATAAACTAGCCCATGGATTCTCTCCTCTTTCTTACTGATGTAGAGACCATTGGGTTGTGTATTATATTTGAATCCTAAACTTCTGAATTTTCAACCAAGGGTGGTGGTGATCTGGTAAGAGAAGAGGATTACTTTCAGGGCATGATTACTTAACAATGCATGGATAGGGTGATTGGCGAATGAAAGTAAAAAAAGCACATCTCACAAAATCCAAACAAAACACAACAAATTCATTATATATAGTTATAACTAATTTCCATATAAAAGAAGCATTTAGAAGATGCCTCCCACTTCCTTTGAAAGCTGTTCAAGGGAAAGTAATCTGATTATGACAATACTTTCTTGGGGGGGCCCCCTGATATTTAGTATTCTGAAATTGGATAGGAAACTGTTTTCTTACTTGCATCCTTGTTCTTAAAAGCTTTCTTTTGGATTTTAGGCAATGCAGTATGGCTTCCTTAATTTCAACTCATTTAACCTTGATGAATATGAACACTATGAAGTAAGTCTTCAAGGATCATGTTTTCAACTCTTTCCCGCCTCCCCCCCCAGCTTTATTGAGGGGAATAATTGACAAATAAAACTTACATATACTTAAGATGTACAAAGTAATGTTTTGATATATGTATATACCATGAAATGATTACCTAATCAAGCTAATTAGCATATTCATCACCTCAGATAATTTAGTCTTTTGGTGTGTGGGATGAGAATACCTGAGATATACTCTAGCAGATTTCAGGCATACAGTACACACATTAGATCTCCAGAGTTTACTCATCCTCTTATGGTTTGTACTCTGACCAAAATTTCTCTGCCTGTTTTTAATTTTTCTTTCTTAAAATTGAAAAAAGAGAGAGAGAGACCAAGTCTCGCTCTGTTACCTAGGCTGAAGTGCAGTGATGTGCATGGCTCACTGCAGCCTTGAACTTCTGGGCTTAAATGATCCTCTTTCTTCAGCCTCCCAAGTAACTGGAATCGCAGGTACGTACCACCATGCCTGGCTAATTTTTTAATTTTTATTTTTGTAGAGATGGGGTTTCACTTTGTTGCCCGTACTAGACTTGAACTCCTGGCCTCAAGCACTTCTCCCACCTTGGCCTCCCAAAGTGCTAGGATTACAGACATGTGCCACTGTGCACGACCCTGTTTTTAGTTTTCTTAATCACCCGTTTCACTTACAGAAGCAATATTCTTGTTTTGTTTTAGATGTGTATAGAGTGAAAAAAAGTCAAGTCTTCATCTTCTTATCGCTATTTCTCCAGTCCCAATTCTCGGTGGGAATTTCTGCATTTGATGCACAATTCCAGAGTGAATGAGTGTGCTGCTGTATGTTCTTTATACTGTTCAGTTTAAATGTATTTTAGCATTGATGACTGTCGCACAGTGACTGAGATGCTTTTAAAACCCTTAGCGTAGAATATGATGAGATGAAGTCATTATACACCTCATTATCTCTGGAAAATATCTTTGTCTTTGCCATACCTTCTTTTTGTCAGGATGCTTCTGGTTGCAAGTTACAGAAAGTAAACACAAATAACTTAAATTAAAAAGGAAAAATTTGCCAGGCACAGTGGCTCATGCCTGTAATCCTAGCATTTTGGGAGGCCTAGGTGGGCGGATTGCCTGAGCTCAGGCGTTCGAGACCAGCCTGGGCAACATGGTGAAACCCCATCTCTAAAATACAAAAAGTTAGCCAGGCGTGGTGGTGTGCGCCTGTGGTCCCAGCTACTCAGGAGGCTGAGGCAAGAGAATCACTTGAACCCTGGAGGCAGAGGTTGCTGTGAGCCGAGATTACCTCACTGCACTCTAGCCTGGGTGACAGAACGAGATTCTGTCTCAAAAAAAGGGGAAAAATTTACTGGATTACATAATTAAAAGTCCAGAAACAGGTTTGGCTTCTAGCATACCCCTTCAGGTGCTCAGACACTTAATCAGAAATTGGACTTGAAGCTAGTTTTATTCTCAGGCCAGCCTTCTCCAGTAGTGGTACAGATGGCCACCAGCACCTTTGATCTGCCAGTTTGGCAAAATGATCAGAAAAGTGCAATCTTAGCTCCAGTAGAAGGCCCAGGAATGCCTCTCACTGACCTGACTTACAGCATGTGCCCATCTCTGCACCAGCCTGCGTTCTTTGGCAGGGCAGGGCTAAGGAATACTCTGGCCAGTCTTAGTTCTCTGGCCATCCCAGGAGCCTGGGACACAGGGGCAGCGCCATCAAACCAGCCGGACCAAAAAAAATTTGTTTTCTAACAGTTTTATTTTATTTTTATTTTATTTTATTTTTCTTTCTTTCTTTTTCAGAGACAGGGTCTCACTCTGCTGCCCAGGCTAGAGTGCAGTGGTGCAATCTTGGCTCACTGCAGTCTCAACCTTCTGGGGTCGAGTGATCCTCTCACCTCAGCCTCCCAGTAGCGGGGACTACAGGCACGCGCCACCATGCCCAGCTAATTTTTAAATTTTTCGTAGAGATGGGATTTCGCCACGTTTCCCAGGCTGGTCACAAACTCCTGCGCTCGAGGGATCTACTTGCCTCGGTCTCCCAAAGTGCTGGGATTACAAATGTGAGCCACCGCACCCAACCTCACAAAATTTCTTAAAAAGATAGGACAGGGCCAGGGAGAGATAAGCCAGGCAAAACCACAGGTGTGTTCTATGTTTTTTAACATATATATGTATTTTTAAAAGAATAAGTAATTTGATTCTACAGCTTCATCCTCCAAATAGGGAATGAGTAAGATACTGTGCTAAAGGCCTGTTCAGCCCAGAGCAGTTGTAGCCTCCTGTCGTCTTAGCCTGCTGTAGTTACCCTGAGCAGACTTGCTCCCCAGCAATGGGGAGGCGATTCCTCAAACAGCAGCACTTCATGTAGCAGCATCTTGAATCATCAGAGAACTCTTTTTCACAATGTCCGAAGTAAATATGATTTCAAACTCTTATGTATAACTGAACTATTTTTTCAATTTCAGGTAATAGTGACACTCAGTTGTTACTGTGATGTACCAAAGATGTAAGAATACATTGTAGGATTCATTAGGGCCAACCCTGTCTTTACTTCTCTGATAGCAGTCCATTTCTAAAGTACAATGTATGTTTAACTAGCACCTTAAACTTACAGAATGTAGCTAAATTATTAACACCTTTTTTGTGGTTGTCCTTTAAACATTTGAAACAAGTTACTTTGTCTAGGTAAGCAAAACTGCTAAAAACACTAGTTGGTATTTGTTCCTTTTGCAGTGATGCCTTTGTATGCTGTTAATGAATAATATAGGCACTAAGTAACTCCCCCGTCACTACTGTAGAGATTGGAGGGTCTGAGCTGGGGGGTAGCAGGGGCACACCACAGATGTCTTCACCTCCATGAAGCTGTGTGGTAACACAGGGAACTGTTCAGGTTCCCATACACCAGATTTGTTCAGTTATTATAGTGTATTTAGAAATTGGGGATAGTGTCTTTCATTGATTCTACAATGCCCATTTTTTCCTGTTTCAGCTCCTCCGAATTCAGGACGTATCTTAATTAATGGCATCAGCAATTCAGTGAAATCTAGTTGTTGCCAACAACTGATCACGAGTTTCTTATTTAAAAGTCCGGATTTCTGATTTCATTTAAAATTGGAATATCTGGCAACAGTTGCCCTCATTCCTGCTTTGACTTTTTCTTTTCTTTTTTTTTAAGAGATAGGGTCTCACTATGTTGCCCAGGCTGGACTCAAATTCCTGGGCTTAAGTGATCCTTCTGCCTCAGCCTCCCAAGTAGCTAGGACTACAGGTGCACGCCACTGCACCCGGCTGCTTAGACCTTTGTATTATGGAACATGGGCTGACTGATTCCCCATGTTGATCATTAAGTCCAGTAAGCTGGTGTGGGGTTACCTGCCTGGTCCCTGAAGATATTCAAGAAACTCTTATTACTTAACTCATTTTTAGGTATATGTAGAAACACCCCAATTGCAAAGCTAATTTATCTGTTGTTTTTAATCACGAGTTGTCTCCTTCTCCACCATAAAGCATCTTCTACTTCCTGCTTAAGTATCTCTTATCCATTTCATTCAGAGAGAAGTTTCTATTATTGTTCAATTTGAACTATATCTGTGTTACAATAGTAATGGTAACTCAATCCAAAGGACCTAATAACAGGAAGTAACATGTCTTATATATCAGTTTATATTTGTTTTTTTGTAGGGACATACTGTGATCTCGGTATAGTTGTAATTTTGAGTTTCCTGGTGGGTTTAGTGAATTTATTTATTATTTTTATTATTTTTATTTTTTGAGACGGAGTTTCGCTCTTGTTGCCCAGGCTGGAGTGCAATGGCACCATCTCGGCTCACCACAACTTCTGCCTCCTGGGTTCAAGCAAGTCTCCTGCCTCAGCCTCCCAAGTAACTGGGATTACAGGCATGCGCCACCATGCCCGGCTGATATTGTAGTTTTAGTAGAGACAGGATTTCTCCAGTTGGTCAGACTGATCACGAACAAATGAACTTTTTAAATTGGTTACCTTATTAAATAGCTAGGAAAATAGTGGAAAGACAGTCTCTGTAAGTAGGTAAGTAAGTAAATATTGGGAAGCCAGAAACCTAAGTAGTTTTTCAAAAATCCTTTGTTTGTGGAGTCAAGATTACTCATGTTGGAAACCAGTTAGTCATTCAGGAAAACAGGGAAGTTCACAGATTCCTTATACTGGGAAAGTTTGCTTGCTTGCTTATTAATTAGCAGCAATGAAATGAGAATCGATTCAGATAAAATAGCCAAATAGTATATTTGTATGACAGCAGTCAGCTCTGTATTCCAAGGGCTGATACCCTAGCAATGAAACACTGTTAAAAGAAGGTGATTAGGACCAGGATATATGTCCAGTAGCAGGGCAAATTGAGATTCGTGTCTCATGGCAATTTGTAAACAGCTTTTCCGCTAAAGCAGATGAGTTTGAAGTCCTTCAGAGACTCGGTCTTGAGTAGAGAGGTTGTGGGGAGATTACGTTTAAAAATGAATTGTGCTGGTCTTCCCCTTACAGAAAGCAGAAAATGGAGATTTAAACTGGATAATACCAGACCGATTTATTGCCTTCTGTGGACCTCATTCAAGAGCCAGACTTGAAAGTGGTATGTGAAATTATGGCATCAATCTCATTTTGTTATTGAAAGTATCTGTCCTGTATTTTCTTTTGAAAGAGTTACACCAAGCTTGACCAAGGGTTAATTATTTAAGCATACTTGGTCATTTCAGTACATCATTCTGACTGGATTTTAACTTTCTTTTTGTTTTGTTTTTTACAGTTATAATCAATTTGGTATTTAATTCCCAGTCCAGATACTGTGTCCGCTCAATTACAGGTGAAATTATTAGCCATTATTTTCTTTATGTGTTTTACAAGATCTGGTGCATTTCTTTATGTAGGTTACCACCAACATTCTCCCGAGACTTATATTCAATATTTTAAGAATCACAGTGTTACTACCATTATTCGTCTGAATAAAAGAATGTATGATGCCAAACGCTTTACGGATGCTGGCTTCGATCACCATGATCTTTTCTTTGCGGATGGCAGCACCCCTACTGATGCCATTGTCAAAGAATTCCTGGATATCTGCGAAAATGCTGAGGGTGCCATTGCAGTACATTGTAAAGGTACGTTTCTAAGGGTGGTTAAATAATAGTATACAGTATGAGTATATGAATATGTAGAAACAGACCATATTCATTTAGTTTATGTGTCAGAACACGAAACTGCCTTTATTTTTAGAGTGCCATTAAACCTTTGATTTCATATGAAAAGTATAGTAACTTATTTTCATAAGTAATTCTACAAAGACATCACGTTGAAATGCATTTATTTATTCATCAAATATTTATTGGGTGCATACTATATAGTTAAGTTCTAGGATACATCAATGACTAGCGTAAACTGTAAGAGCCTGTCTTTATGGAAACTATTCTTAACAAGTTGCTCTGTTTTCAGCAATTATAACAGTGCCTGACACTTAATAGATATTTTTTGAAGAAATGAATGACTATACAATAATACATGGTATGAAGGTAGTGGGATTTATTTAACTCTCTTTGTTAGTTAATTAAGAAACAAGGAGTATAGTTTTGTTAAAAAAAATCCAATATTGGATAAAAAGCTCAGCAAGCCTTGGGGAAAGGGGGAGACTGATCTCCAGAGTTACTGCTGTATTTATAGTTTAAAATATAATGACAAAACATCACATTTCAGTTTTTATTGAAAAATCATAAGGTATACAAAGAAACAGGGAAGTATAGCCTATACAAAGGGAAGAAATACATCCAGGCCAGGCACGGTGGCTCACTCCTATAATCCCAACACTTTGGGAGGCCAAGTTGGGTGGATCGCCTGAGGTCAGGAGTTTGAGACCAGCCTGACCAACCTGGTGAAACCCCATCTCTACTAAAAATACAAAGAAATTAGCTGGATGTGGTGATGGATACCTGTAAGCCCAGCTAATCGGGAGGATGAGGCACAAAAATCACTTCAACCCGGAAGGCAGAGGTTGCAGTGAGCCGAGATTGTGCTGCTGCACTCTAGGCTGGGCGATAGACAGAACAAAAAAAAGAAGAAGAAATAAATCCACAGAAGCTGTCCCTGAGAAAGATCAGGTTGTGGACTTAGTAGGCAAAAATTTTTAAATAACCATCTTAAAGATACCCAAGAGTTAAAAGAAAATGTGGGAAAAGTCAAAGAAACGATCTATGAACAAAATGTTAATAACCAGTTATAAAAAGAACACCAAAAAGAAATTCTGGAAATGAAATGTACTATAACTGAGATGAAAAATTCACTGGAGGGATTCGGAAGCGTATTTGAGCAGGCAGAAGAATCAGTGAGTGTGAAGCTAGAACCATTAAAATACTAGCAAGTCTGAGGAACAGGAGGAATAAAGAGCATAAGATAAATGAACAGAATCTAAGGGACCTCTGAGACATACCCAAGTAGACCAAGATACAGATTGTGGGAGTTCCAGAAGGAGAAGAGAAATAAAGGAGCAGACAGATGATTTGACTGAAAACTCCCCAAATGTGATATATGCAAGAACATCCAAGAAACTCAACACACTCCAAGCAGGATAAACTCAGAGGCCCACGTGAACATGCATTATAATCGCGCTGTAACGACAGAGACACTCTTGAAAGCAGCAGGAGAGAAGTGACCTGCCACATACAGGGGATACAACCACTGAGATTGTCAGCAGATCTCTCATCAGGAACATCGGAGGCTAGAAGGCAGTGGTTTGATAAATTCAAAATGCATAAGTGGGGGAAAACCTGTTAAGAATTCTACATCTGGCAAAACTCCTTCAAAAATAGTGGAGAAATTAAGACAGTGCCCAGGCAATCAATTTGCCTTTCTGATAAAGGCAAATACATGGACCATTATAAAAGCTAGTATTCTCGTAACAAGGTAATTTGTAAAATATTATTACTGTGACTTGTAATTATTGTAACTTGCAAAAAACAAATAGAAAATCTGAATAAACCCCTAACTAGTAAGGAGAGCAAGTAATCAAAAACCTCCTGAGAAAGCAAAACCTTGGACATAGTAACATCACCAGTAAATTCTACCAAACACTTAAGCGAGAGTTTTTCATCCCTAGATCTGACCTGCAAGAAATACTAAAGGGAGTCTTATAGGTTGAGATGAAAGCACACTAGACAGTAACGCACAGCCATTGGAGAAAAGGAAGTAAAGATTTCTGATAAAGGCAAATACAGGGACCACTATAAAAGCTAGTATTATTGTAACAAGATAATTTGTAAAATATTATTACTGTAACTTGTAATTATTGTAACTTGCAAATATATGTAAATTATTGTAATTTGTAAAATAATTTGTAGTTTGCAAGTAGCATAATTGTATATTATTGTATACAAAAATTGCAAGTACTATATTACTGTAATTTGTAAAACAGAGAGTAGAAAACCAGTAGAGAAAATCAACAAAACCAAGGGTTGGTTCTTTAAGAAGAATAACAAAAATGATAAAACTTTAGCTGGAATGATGAAGTATAAAAGGAAGAAGACTCAAATTACTAAAATTAGAAATGAAAATGGCATTACTACTGATACTGTGGAAATAAAACTGATCAGTACTGTAAAAATGATCAGTATTGTAGGACAACAAATTGGATAATCTGCATGAAATGGACAAATTCCTAGAAAAACAAAATACCAGAGCTAAATCATAAAGAGAAAATCTGAACAGATCTCTAACTAGTAAGGAGATTAAGTATTCCAAAACCTCCTGAGAAAGCAAAGCCCTGGACATGATAGCATCACCAGTAAATTCTACCAAACACTTAAAAGACTAAAACCAGTCCCTCTCAAACTCTTCCAAAAATGTGGGGAAAAAAGAACACTTTCTAACTCAATAAGGCCAGCATTACCCTGATACCCAAAACAGAAAGATACTATAAGGGATACTATAGGCCAGTATCCCTTATGAACATCGATGCAAAAAACCTTGAACAAAATACTAGCCAATGGAATTCAGCAGCATATTTAAAAGGATTGTGTACCATGACCAAGTAGGATTTATCCCATGATTACAAGAGTAGTTCAACATATGAAAATCAATCAGTGTAATATACTACGTTAAGGACAAAAACCACATGATCATCTCAATGCACAAAAAGCATCTGACAAAAGTCAATACCCCTTTGTGATAAAAACACGGTAAAACTAGGTATAGAAGGAGATTACCTCAACGTAAGAACCATATGTGAAAAGCCCAGAGCTAACATCATACTCAATGGTGAAAGACTGAAAGCCTTTCCTCTAAGCTCATGAAGAAGACAAGGATGCTTGGTTTTGTGGCATCTGTTTAATACGGTAATGGAAGTTCTAGCCAAAGCAAGTAAGAAAAAAAAAAAACATCGAAATTGGACAGAGGGAAGTAAAATTATCTGTTTGCAGATGAGATGACTTATATGTATTATAGAAAACCCTGGGCCAGGTGCAGTGGCTCATGGCTGTAATCCTAGCACTTTGGGAGGCCAAGGCTGGTGGATTGCCTGAGCTCAGGAGTTAAAGACCAGCCTGGACAACACGGTGAAACCCCACCTCCACTAAAATACAAAAAAAAAAGCCGGGCGAGGTGCATGTGCCTGTAGTCCCAGCTACTTTGGAGGCTAAGGCAGGAGAATTGCTTGAATCTGGGAGATGGAGGTTGCAGTGAGCCAAGATCGTGCCACTGCACTCCAGCCTGGGGGACAGAGCAAGACTTTGTCTCCAAAAAAAAAAGGAAAAGAAAACCCTCAAGATGACACACACACACCCCCCAGCAAGCCCCTGCTAGAACTAATAAATGAGTTCAGCAAAGAAGTGGCAGCATATAAAATCAACAGGCAAAAATCCCTTGTTTCTAAGCCCTGACAATAAAAATCTAAAAAAGAAACTAAGAGTACAGTTTCATTTGTAATAGCATCAAGAAGAATCAAATATTGGGGAATTAACCAAGGAGATGAAAGATTTGTTTAAAACATTTTTGACAAAAATTAAAGAAGATATAATTAAATGTAATAACATCACATTTGTCCACTGGGTGACTTAATATTGTTAACATGTCAGTATTGCCCAAAGAGATAGATTCAATGCAAGCCTGTCAAAATTCCAACATTGCTTGCAAAAATAGAAAAATGATTCTGAAATTCATTTGGGAATCTCAAGGGATGCCAAATGGCCAAAACAATCTTGAAAAGGAATAAAAAGGTTGGAGGACTCACTTCCTGGTTTCAAAACTTCATCATACAGGTTGGGCATGGTAGCTTAACACCTGTAATCCCAGTACTTGGGGAGGCTGAGGCAGAAGGATTACTTGAGCCCAGGAGTTTAAGACCACCCTGGACAACATGGCAAAACCCCATCTCTACTAAAAAATACAAAAATTAACTGGGCATGGTGGTGTGTACCCCGTAGTCCCAGCTACTTGGGAAGCTGAGATGGGAGGATCCCTTGAACCTGGGAGGTTGAGGCTGCAGTGAGCCATGATTGTGCGGTTGCACTCCAGCCTGGGCGACATAGTGAGACCCTGTCTCCAAAAAAAAAAAAAAAAAAAAGCTTGGTGCAAAGCTACATCAATCAAGATTGTGTGGTACCGGCATAAAGACCAGTGAGATAGAATAGAGAGCTCAGAAATAAATCCTTGTGTATATGGTCAAATGACATTCAAGAAGGATACAGACACCACTCAATGGAGAAAGGACAATCTTTTCAACAAATGGTGCCGGGAAAACCTGATATCCACATGTAAAAAATAATACCATATACAAAAATTAACTCAAAGTGGATCAAGGACCTAAATATAGGACCTAAAACTATAAAAGTCCTAGAAGAAAAAGAGGGTGAAAACTTCATGATATTAGATTTGGCAGTAATATGACACCAAAGGCACTGACAATAAAAGAACAGCCAAATTGGGCTATATAACATTTTAAAACTTTTGTGCACCAAAGTGTACTATCAGCAGAGTAACAAGGTAACCCATGGATTGGGAGAAAATACTTGCAAATCACATCTGATGAGGGATTAACATCCAGAAGATACAGAGAAAACTCCTAAAAACTGCAACAAAACCCAGTTCATAAATGGGAAAAGGACTTGAATACACATTTCTCCAAAGATATAAAAGACCAGTAAGCACATGCAAAATTCTTAGCATTTTTGACTTGTAGGGAAAGTCAAATCACAACCACAATGAGATACCACTTTACACCCATTGGGACGACTGTGATCTAAAAGAACAAAAACATCACCACCAGAAAATTACAAGTGTTAGTGAGGATATGAGGAAATTAGAAGCCTTGTGTACTGCTAGTGGGAATATAAAACAATACAGCTGCTGTGGAAAATGGTGTGGCAGTTCCTGAAAAAATTAATGTCATTCAGCATAGGTGGTTATATGCCCAGAAACAATTGACAGCAGGGATATGAACAGATATTTTTACACCCATGTTTATAACAGCATTCTTCTTCTTCTTTCTTCTTTCTTCTTTCTTCTTTCTTCTTTCTTCTTTCTTCTTTCTTCTTTCTTCTTTCTTCTTCTTTCTTCTTTCTTCTTTCTTCTTCTTCTTCTTCTTCTTCTTCTTTTCTTCTTTCTTCTTTCTTCTTTCTTCTTTCTTCTTTCTTCTTCCTCCTTCCTCCTTCCTCTTTCCTCCCTCTTCCTCTTCCTCTTCCTCTTCTTTCCTTCTTCTTCCTTTTTTTTTTTTGAGATGGATTTTCACTCTTATTTCTCAGGCTGGAGTGCAATAGTGCAATCTCGGCTCACTGCAGCCTCCGCCTCCTGGGTTCAAGTGATTCTCCTGCATCAGCCTCCACAGTAGCTGGGATGACAGGCACGCACCACCACATCCAACTAGTTTTTGTATTTTTAGTAGAGACAGGGTTTCACCATATTGGCCAGTCTGGTCTCAAACTCCTGACCTCAAGCAGTCCGCCTGCCTCAGCCTCCCAAAGTTCTGGGATTACAGGTGTGAGCCACCGCTCCCAGCCAGCAGCATTACTCTTAACAGCCAAAAGGTGGAAGCAATCCAGGTTTCCATCAGAGGAAGGCTAAAGAAATGGCTAAAGAAAATGTGCTATATCGGCCGGGTGCAGTGGCTCAAGCCTGTAATCCCAGCACTTTGGGAGGCCAAGACGGGCGGATCACTAGGTCAGGAGTTCAAGACCATCCTGGCTAACGCAGTGAAACCCTGTCTCTACTAAAAAAAAAATACAAAAAACTAGCCGGGCGTGGTGGCAGGCGCCTGTAGTCCCAACTACTGGGGAGGCTGAGGCAGGAGAATGGCGTAAACCCGGGAGGCGGAGCTTGCAGTGAGCTGAGATCCGGCCACTGCACTCCAGCCTGGGAGACAGAGCAAGACTCCGTCTCAAAAAAAAAAAGAAAATGTTCTATATCATACAGCAGAATATTTTGCATCCTTAGAAATGAAGAAAATTCTGACACATGTACTGCAACATGGCCGAACCTTAAAGATAATAGGCCAACTTAGGTCTGCTAGTCAGAAAAGGGCAGATACTGTATGAATCCACTTGTATGTGATACTCAGGGTAAGAGAAAGTAGAATGGTGGTTGCCAGGGCCTGAGGGGAGGCAGGGATTGGTAGTTATTGTTTAATGGGTCCAGAGTTTCCGTTTTGCAAGATGAAATATGTTCTGAAGATGGATGGTGGTAATGTTTGTACAACAATGTGAATGCACTTAATGCTACTGAACTGGACACATAAAAAGTGGTTAAATTGATAGTCAGAAACTGACAGTAAGGAAATGTAAGTTTCTGAATTAACTGATACAGAATTTAAAATAACTGTCTTAAACATGTTCAGTGAGCTAAAAGAGAATTCAGACAACTAAATGAAATCAGGAAAATGATACATGAAGAAAAATGGTGGCCGGGCGCGGTGGCTCAAGCCTGTAATCCCAGCACTTTGGGAGGCCGAGACGGGCGGATCACGAGGTCAGGAGATCAAGACCATCCTGG
>NW_012101599.1:547683-561577 GCF_000951045.1 Mandrillus leucophaeus
AAAAAAAAAAAAAAAAAAAAAAAGGAAAAATGGTAAATTTTATGTTATGTAGATTTTACTCCAATTTTTAAACATAATTAAAACAAAATCCAGCATTGCTTATTTCATTTTTTAATTATAAAAAGCAGTTGAAGTTATTCTTCACCAGGGTCCTTTCGCATCCCAACCCCATCACACACCCGACATTTGACAATGTGCGGAGACCTTTTTTGAGGGTTGGGTACTACTGGCATCTGGTAGGTAGAAATCAGGGATGCTGCTAAACATCCTACAGTGTACAGGACAGCCCCTCACTATAAATAATTGTCCAGCCTCAAATGTCAGTACTGCTGAGGTTGATACACCCTGAAATAGAATGATGACCAATTAAAAGCCTAGAGAGGCTCTTGTATGATTGCATCTTTGTTTAGGGAGGAAAAATGATGACAGTATGAAAATTGGGCTATACGGTGAAAATTGAGAGTCATTAAGAGGTGTATTTAGTCTGCTGGGGCATATCACCGGCTGGGTGGCTTAAACACCAGAAGTTAATTCTCTCACAGTTCTGGGGGCTAGAAGTCCAAGGTCAAGGCACTGTCAGGGATGTTTTCTGGGAAGGCCTCTCTCCTCGGCTTGCAGATGGCTGTTGTCTCTGAGTCTTCTCATGGTTTGTCCTCTGTTTGCACTTAACTCCTGCCGTCTGTTTCTTTTTCTTTCTTTCTTTCTTTTTTTTTTGAGACAGAGTCTCACTCTGTTGCCCAGGCTGGAGTGCAGTGGTGCAATCTCGGCTCACGGCAAGCTCTGCCTCCTGGGTTCATGCCTTTCTCCTGCCTCAGCCTCCCGAGTAACTGGGACTACAGGTGCCCACCACCACACCCGGCTAATTTTAGTAGAGACGGGGTTTCACTGTGTTAGCCAGGATGGTCTCGATCTCCGGACCTCATGATCCGCCCTCCTCGGCCTCCCAAAGTGCTGGGATTACAGGCTTGAGCCACCGTGCCTGGCTCATCTCTTTCTTTTCTTAGGAGTACCCCAGTCCTATTGGATTAGGGCCCCACTCTGTGACCTTATTTACTTCCATAAAGGCCTTATCTCCAAATAGTTGTACTGGGAGTTAGAACAACATACGGATTAAGATTAGGGGAGACACAATTCACTTCATTATATTCTCTGACCCTCCTCAAATTTATGTCCCTTCACTTCAAAAATACATTCACCCCCATCTCAACAGCTCTGAACATCTCAACTCATTCTGGCATCAACTCCAAGTTCAGAGTCTCATCTAAATAGCATTCAACTCAAGTATGGGGAGACTTGAGGTATGATCCATCCTGAGACATAATTCCTCCCAGCTGTGATGTTATAGGCACTGGATAGACATTCCCGTTCCAAAAGGGAGAAACCAGAAGAAAGCGCTTCTAGACAAGTCCAAAACCTAGCCAGGCAAATCCCATTACATCTTAAGGCTAGAGGATCATCCTCTTTGGCTCCACGCTGTGCCCTCCACGCCCTCTTTGCCCTCTAGGGTGGTGGCTTTGCCCCTGAGGGCTGTAGTCAGAGGCAGCTGTAACTATCAGACGTGGCCCTACCCTGTGAAATCAAGGAGTAGACAGGCTTGCCCTGAGCTTATATACTCTGTGTCTTGGTGGCAGTGGCAGCACTGGGGATCTCTAAATTGCCCTTGGGATCATCCTTCCTTTTCTTGAAGAACAAAGAATGTTTGCATCCAGGTAGCTCTGCTTTCAGAAGTCCAAAAGCCTTACTTTATTTTATTCCATGTCCATCCCCTTCACTGCAAGTTGCCAGTGTCTCTACTGGTATAATCCCATCTCTCTTCCTGGCTTCTGCTGAGACGGCTGATTAAGTCTAGGGAATTTCTTTAGAGGGGGAGTGTTCAGCCACACCCTTGATTTTTCTCTCTGTAACACTCTTATTTTTTTGCAATATGGATAGCCTGAGAATTTTCTGACTCTGATTCCCTATTGCTTAACAATTTCTTCTTTAATTTGTCTTTTTCCTTTTGCATTTTACTGTAACCAGTTAAGGAGAAATCAGGTTGTATCTTCAACACTTTCCTTATAAATCTCCTCTGCTAAATATCCAAGGTTGTCACCCACAAAGCCACTTCTCCATTTCTATTTAGTTGTTACAGTGACACCCACCTCATAATCCAAATCTGTTTTATTTAGGGTTCTCCAGAAAAACAAAGCCAGTAGGATTTTTTTTATATGTAGGAGATTTATTAAAAGGAATTGGCTTATGCAAATATAGATTCTGGTTGAGTCCAAAATATGCAGTGTGGGCCAGCAGCCTGGAAACACAGGAGAGCTGATGGGGCAGATGAAAGCCAAAGGCAGTCTCTTGCTCAGGAAAGTCAGTGTTTTTGTTCTGCCCAGGTTTTCAGGTGATTGGATGGGGCCCATCCACATTATGGAGGGAACTGTGCTTACTGAAAGCTCACTGGCTTAAATGTTAATCTCCAAAGATTCATTCTGGATTGACACATAAAATTAACCATCACTGGAGGTAATAATAGTGTAGATAAGACAGGCCAGCACCAATAGAGGTTTAAAAAAATCTGAGTGAAAATATAATATAACAAACTAGAAAATATAATTGGATGTGGGAGTAAGTGCAAAATTGCAAGCCTTTGTTTTTGCAAAGATGGTGGTATCATTTTTCTAAAATGCCCAGGGCAGAAGACACTGCACTTACTAGAATAATTGCTTAGAAAGGGATTCTCCACCTCGGCCACACGTAGAATCATCTGGAAGATTTTAGGAATCTCTCTGTCCAAGCTATGCTGCACACCAGTTAAATCTAAATTCTGGGCGTAAAGCTAGGCGTGGTGGCTCAAGCCTATAATCCCAGCATTTTAGGAGGCCAAGGTGGGCGGATCACCTGAGGTGAGGTGAGTTTGAGACCAGCCTGGCCAACATGGTGAAACCCTGTCTCTACTGAAAATACAGACATTAGCCAGGTGTGGTGGCACACGCCTGTAATCCTAGCTACTTGGGAGGTTGAGGTAGAGGAATTGCTTGAGCCTGGGAGGTGAAGGTTGCAGTGAGCCGAGATCACGTCATTTCTCTCCAGCCTGCTGGGCGACAGAGCGAGACTCCATCTCAAAAATAAATAATTAAATGAAACAAATAATAAATACATTCTGGGCATGAGACCAGGCATCAGTATTTAAAAACCTCCCTAGGTGATTCCAGAGTGTAGCCAGCCTTGAGAACTGCTGTTGAGAGAAGCAGAGTCATGAGAAGCCTTTTACAAAAATTCTACCTGCCCGACAAAATCCTGGCGCACATGAGCCCAAGTTTCATTTCTGTGCTTCTTTCTTTTCCTAGCTGGCCTTGGTCGCACGGGCACTCTGATAGCATGCTACATCATGAAGCATTACAGGATGACAGCAGCCGAGACCATTGCGTGGGTCAGGATCTGCAGACCTGGCTCGGTGATTGGGCCTCAGCAGCAGTTTTTGGTGATGTAAGTAGTAGCGTACGTCTGTAGTTCCGAGGGAACAAGTGGGGTTGAAATCTGATGGGGACTGGAATTTCCCTTAGTTTTCAGTAACAACGGATAGTCTGGTAGGAAGAAGTTGTTCATGTGTCTTTCTGGAAAGCTCTATTTTGATGTTATTTAAATGCTCTAGGAAGCAAACAAGCCTCTGGCTGGAAGGGGACTATTTTCGTCAGAAGTTAAAGGGGCAGGAGAATGGACAACACAGAGCAGCCTTCTCCAAACTTCTCTCTGGCGTTGATGACATTTCCATAAATGGGGTCGAGAATCAAGACCAGCAAGAACCCGAACCGGTAATGAAGCTGTTTCTGTCGAGATGTTGTTACTGCTTTAACTGCTGTTGAAACCTTGTCAGGGCATGGAGAAATCTGTAGGTAAAATAATAAAGCAGTTCTTGGATGATTTGTCAGTTTTTTATATTTATAACCCTCTCTAGGCACTTTTTACCCAAAATAGTGGAAACGAGGTTGTGCGTCCATAAAACTATAACTCGGCAGGTGCATAAAAGGTTGTGAAGTGAGCTCTTTAGCCAGATCTACCCCGGCCCCTCACCCCTTTTTGCCATTTCACAACAGCCGATTTAGAAAGGCAATCAGTCTCAAATGGAGAGCTTTTAGCAAATCAAGGGCTTAGGGGGCAGCAGTACCACATTAAGTGGTAGTAAGTACACTGTGAGATTTTAAAAAGAATGTTTTCAAACGTGAAAGCCCATTAACCGTCTTCACTGTTGATACGTTCTATGATGAGTGCTGGGCTGTCTCTGAAAGTCAACTTTGGCTGTCTTAAAATGTGATCTGTAGCTTGATTGTGAAAGGGAAAAATATTTTAGAGTTTGCAGAAACGTGGACTGTCTGTGTTTATGTGGATAAATTGCTGTTCTGCTTTACTGCATTAATAAGTGCAATTTAAACCATTAGCTCAGTGTTTTTTTACTTACACAGTACAGTGACGACGACGAAATCAATGGAGTGACACAAGGTGATAGACTTCGGGCCCTGAAAAGCAGAAGACAATCAAAACCAAACGCTATTCCTCTCACGTGAGTCTGGGTTCCTTTGTTGTGGTTGATGTTTCTTTATTATGTGTGTGGGGTCCTTGGTGAGGGTTTTTCCTGTACATTTTTCTCCATAGTTGCAAGCCCATGATGCCACTTTGAAATGTTTGCCTATGTTATTTAAAACCTAGGGGTGCTGGCCTTGGAATCTCTCAGCTGGCCCTTGTTTACCTTGGGCCTCATGAGCCTTTATGGGTGGGAAGGCGACATCAGGGATACTTTTTCTCCATGAATAATCAGCACGGGGCATCCTCCAGAGCTCAACAGCAGATGGAAAGCCCAGGATGCCGGACCTGTCCATAGTTATAAACTGGTCTATTTCTTTACATTCGCCACGTAGCAGATCATTTGTTTTGATCAGCGTGACATGACGGCTTAATGACATTACGTTGTTTTTGGGGCAACAGTGAACTGGTCTAAACTATATTTTGGGTTTTTTGTTTGTTTCTTTGGGGAATGATTTTCTAATTATAGAGGAAGATTTAGCCTGAGAATAGTAAGTGTTGCAGTTACTGAGTGTATGTGTGTCCGTGTGTACATTCTCGTGAACGTGTGTTAGTTGGGATGGAACCTGATGGAGCGTCCAAGATTATTAGAAGAATACGCAGAAGCAAATTGCATGAACGTGGTCTTTTTTATAGGCTGCTCTTCAGTAGATGCTCCCACCTGTTGCCACTGGATTTCTTCCTTCTAGTTACTTCCTTTTTCAGCGTGTGTCACCAGATTTCCAACCTTTTTTGGGGGAAGGGAGTGTGATGGACATAGATCATTTGTTCAGTAAGCATCTTGTAATATGGTAAGGAAGTATGATACAATAAACCATTTGTATTGGCAGAGAACAGGTTTTCTTTTTAACTGAAGGTAATTCCTCACTAGTATCTCGTCATAAAAATCCTGAAGTAGAATCACATGTAAAGCATGTGTCATTATGGGCTGCTCCTCTGGGAGGTTCTTCAGAGACCCAATGTAAAGAGTTGAGTTTTGCAGTATGCAGTGTTATGTGATGTAGGGCATCCATTATGATGCCCTTGCAGTATGCAGTGTTATGTGAATGCATGTAGGGCATCCATTGTGATGACAGGCATTTATGAAGATTTCTTTTGCAGCTTAGTGGTACTGTAGTCAACTAGACTGCTTTAAAAATGGTGCCTTTTGGCCAGACATGGTGGCTCACACCTGTAATCCCAGCACTATGGGAGACCAAGGTAGGCGAATCACCTGAGGTCAGGAGTTCAAGACCAGCCTGGGCAACATGGTGATAGCCCATCTCTACAAAAATACAAAAATTAGCCGGGTATGATGGTGGGTGCCTATCATCCCAGCTACTCGGGAGGCTGAGGCAGGAGGATTGCTTGAATCTGGGAGTCAGAGATTACAGTGAGCTGAGATCGCGCCATTGCAGTCCAGCCTGGGCAGCAGAGTGAGACTCCATCCCAAAAAACAAACAAAGAAAATGTTGCCTTTTGTATAATTTACTTAACTCCGAATGTCATTTTGTTTTTAATTTCCTTATTAAAAGTCTTCATCCTAAGGCCTTCATGGTTTTTCTTCGGCAGTATTGTGGTGGCTCCAGGTAATCATCCAGATACTAACTCTGGATGTGGCGGAGGCAGGCAGTGCCCTCGAGCAGTGCTCCTCTGACTTAAGTGTGCATGAGGCACCCGGCGCTTGTTGAAATATGGGTTATGATTAGTGGGGTGGGGGCAGGGCCCAAGATTTCACATTCTAGCAGAGGCTGCTGGTCCAGGGACCACACATGGAATTGCAAGCCCTAGGAAACTGATGCTTTTGTGGGTTGATTTTAGCTGTGTCCAGGTTTTTTTGTTTTGTTTTTCAGGATCAGCATCATCGTTTATTTTTTAATATTTTGTTGCCTGCTGTTCAAAAGTCAAGTTGAGAGTCAGGGGATACAAATCCTGCTTAGTCAAAAGTTTTTGTTAAATAGGCAGTTTCCTTTAGTCACCCTCTGAATCTGCTACTCTGATTAACATGAGTTCAAATCTAGCTGGGCATGGCAGTGTGCACCTGTAGACCAGGCTATGTGGGAGGCTGAGGCGAGAGGACCACTTAGCCCAGGAGTCTGAGGCTGCAGTGAGCTCAGGATTCCTTTTGGTAATATCCTAAAAACAATATATAAAAATAGCCCCACATAACACAAATAACAAAGTTTTAGGCCACACTTTCAAAGAAGAAAGCAAAATGCTAGTTTTTCTAAGCTCTGAGTTATGTGTATAGACCCCAGGGGATTTTTGATGAGTCTCAGCAAATCTCCTTCCTCCTCCGTTACAACATTTTGCGTATCCCTTCTCTGCTTTTTCAAACCCTCTCTGCTATTATTTGCAGCTTTTTGGCCCTGGAAAAGATCAGTCGAAGGTTTTCTTTCTTTCCCTCTTGTGTCTTTGTAGTTATTTTAGGAATAGAAGTCCCTGAGGGACTGTATTCAACAATGGCTTCGGTTGAAAAATACAAAATCAATTTCTTCATCCCAATTTTGACTCATTGATTTCTGTGAGCAAGTTATTTTGCTTTAACATTGGCACTTAGCCTTATGAAAATACAGTACGTGCAAGAAAGAAAGTTAGTGAGAAATACACAAGTACTAGTGACTCTTAGGAGAAAGTTGTAGTACATAAAATATTATTCCAATGATTGGTTTCTCTCTCTCTCTCTCTTTTTTTTTTTTTTTAAGACGGAGTCTTGCTCTGTTGGCCAGGCTGGAGTGCAGTGGTATGCCCTCGACTCACTGAAAACTCTGCCTCCCGGGTTCCAGTGATCCTCCTGCCTCAGCCTCCCGAGTATCTGGGATTACAGGCGTGCGCCACCACACCCAGCTAATTTTTTGTATTTTTAGTAGAGGCAAGGTTTCACCATGTTGGCCAGGCTTGTCTCGAAATCCTGACCTCAAGTGATCCACCCACCTCAGCCTCCCAAAGTGCTAGGATTACAGGCGTGAGCCACCAGCGCCTGGCCGGTTTCTCTTTTATAAATGGTCAGTTTTGGGGGAGAGTTTAAGTTTTTTATCAATTGTAAAATGGCCATTTGCTCAGCCTGTCTAATCCTGACTACAGTGATGACAGTAAACCATGTGGCACCATTGACCTTGAGCTGATCTTCAGGACGTGATGACAAGTATATTGTCTGTGCTAAAATGGATTTGGTAGATTTCATAACTTGAGCCATGAGGCCTGTCGTTCTGCATAGTGATGGTTTTGGCAGGTTTGGAGATGGGTATGTGTGTTAGCAATGGAAAGTAATTCTTAAGCCGTGAGGTTTACTAGAGGAACAAATAACCATCTATAATGCTGACACCTGGACATTCAGGCTGTTCTGCCTTTAAGGAACTGAAAGTGAAGCCTGGAATGGGTAGAGAGTTTTCTAGTGCTCTCAGGCCATTTATTCATTCCGTTTAAATATTCACCCCTGTGATCTTAATATATATTAGTAGGCTTGTTTTTTGTGTGTGGGAAGATTAAATAAGATGGTGTAGGTATAACTTGTGGGGTGAGGTTAGCTTGTATTTCGAGTTCACCCTTTAGTCTAATCCCTTTCCACAATATAAGATGCCTGGCATGTACGTTTGTTTTTTTTTTCCGAGACAGAGTCTTGCTTTGTCACCCAGGCTGAAGTGCAATGGCGTAATCTTGGCTCAGTGTAGCCTCCGCCTTCCGGGTTCAAGTGATTCTCTTGCCTCCGCCTCCCGAGTAGCTGGGATTACAGGCGCCCGCCATCACGTCTCGCTAATTTTTGTATGTTTAGTAGAGATGGGGTTTCACCATGTTGGCCAGGCTGGTCTCGAACTCCTGACCTCGTGATCTGCTCCGCCTCAGCTTCCCAAAGTGTTGGGATTACAGGCGTGAGCCACTGTGCCTGGCCTGACATGGAATTTTTAATGATGACAGTGATGAGGTCAACAATAAAAATGACATGATAAGCCAAATCAGTCGCTTCCAAATTGATCAGCAGTACCACGCACGCGGCACATGCTCAGTAGCGGCTCTAGCATTTGGTCACAGATGTATCCAGGTAACCATGTGGAAGTGCAGTCACTGGAAGGAGCTTCTGCCCTTCTAAACGGGAGGAGGTTTCCTTCCTTGCTGCTAGAACCCAGATCAATGGATTGAGAAACCCCAAGCTGAGGCTGGACACGGTGGCTCATGCCTGTAATCCCAGCACTTTGGGAAGCGCTGGACACGGTGGCTCATGCCTGTAATCCCAGCACTTTGGGAAGCCGAGGCTGGACACGGTGGCTCATGCCTGTAATCCCAGCACTTTGGGAAGCTGAGGCTGGACACGGTGGCTCATGCCTGTAATCCCAGCACTTTGGGAGTTCAAGGGCAGGAGGATCACTTGAGCCCAGGAGTTGGAGACCAGCCTGGCCAACATAGTGAGACTCTGTTTCTACAAAAAAATTAAACAACAACAACAACAACAAAAAACTAACTGGGCATGGTGGCATGAACAGGTAGTCTCAGCTGCTACTCAGGAGGCTGATGTCGGAGGATTGTTTGCACCTAGGAGTTGGAGATTACAGTGAACTATGATAACGCCACTGCACTCCAGCCTGGGCAGCAGAGCAGTACCTTCTGTTTCTTTCTTTCTTTCTTTTTTTTTTTTTTTGAGACACAGTCTTGCTCTGTCGGCCAGGCTGGAGTGCAGTGGCATGATCTCAGCTCACTGCAATCTTCGCCTCCCGAGCTCAAGCAATTCTCCTGCCCTAGCCTCCCAAGTAGCTGGGATTACAGGCGTATGCCACTACACCTGGCTAATTTTTGTAATTTTTTTTAGTAGAGAAGGCGTTTCACCATGTTGGACAGGCCGGTCTCGAACTCCTGACCTCGGGTAATCCACCTGCCTTGGCCTCCCAAAGTGCTGGGCTTAGAGGCATGAGCCACCGTGCCCGGCCGACCCATTTCTTAAAAATGAAAAAGAGGCCAGGTGCAGTGGCTCATGCCTGTAATCCCAGCATTTTGGGATGCCGAGGCAGGTGGATCACCTGAGGTCAGGAGTTTGAGACCAGCGGGCCAACGTGTTGAAACCCCATACTAAAAATACAATACTTAGCTGGGCGTGGTGGTGCACACCTCTAATCCCAGCTACTCAGGAGGCTGCAGTGGGAGAATTGCTTGAACCTGGGAGGCAGAGTTTGCAGTAAGCCAAAATCACGCTATTGTACTCCAGGCTGGGTGACAGAGCAAGATTCCATCTCAAAAAATTATAATAATTAAAAAATAAAAAACCCCAAGCTGAAAGCCAACTAGTATGAAGAAAGTGAGTGCAGAAAACAACTAGGAAAATCTATAGTATGCATACTTCAGTGAAATTTTGCTCATTTTGTTGCCCTTGGTTAAATGTGAACCGTATTATAAAAATGTGCCATTCCCTTAGCTTCCTGGATGACTCAGGAGTTAGTGATTCCATTGAAATGAGATCAGTTCTGCTGTGTTACGTTCATTTTTAGTTGTGCCTCCTGTGATTTTGTTAACTGGTCCGGGGTTTTGTGTTTTTTGTTTGTTTGGTTTTGGTTATCTGGTTTTGCCTCCTTTGCCCATTATGGTTTGGTTTAGTTTTCCGTGTGTGCACATCTTGTGCTTTTTGAAGAACCTCAGTCATTTATCTATGACTGATTTCAGTATCATAAAGTTAAATTAACATGGGGTAGTTATGTAACTAGTGACTGAGTCCTCAAGTATCAAACCTGTTTAAACACAGCATTTTGTTCTCCAACATAAAATGGCAAAACTCCATCCTTGTGGACCGCCCCTTTGTATCCCTGTTGCTGTTTTGGGCTTTTAGGGTGTCTAAAATTACATACGGCTTGATTGATTGATTGATTGATTGATGATTGCGTAATTTATTTTGGCTTCCCAATTTGAACATCTGTTCTTTCCCCTTCACCCCTTTCCAGATGTCCCCTAGCTGTGCTGACCTCTGCACTGTGTAGTGTTGTCATCTGGTGGATTGTTTGTGACTACATTCTTCCCATCCTGCTATTCTGTCTCGATGGTTTCAGAACACAGTAGCCATCAGGACCCCCTGACAGATAGCTGCTGTAAGTGTCCCGTTCTGTTTCTCTGCCGTTGCTTACTTCTGGTGCCTAGTGTGGTTCCCACAATGCATGTTTTTCTCCTTGTCAGCTCCTAGCTTTGTTGGTTTGCCTATTTTCAAAGGTTCTTTTTCTGAATCTTTTCAATTAATGGGATGGTGGTGGGGAGGGAAGGTGGGCTTCACTGTTCCTCTCATAGAAAGGATATTAAAAGTAACATATCTTGTTTTAAAGTTATGCTTATCCTTAACAGATATTTCAAAATAGCAGTTGATAAATGAAGACACTGAAACAGGTTTTCTTCCCTATCAAAAGTAGTTAGTTAGCTTGGGATAATTGGGGTGGTTTTATTTTTGTTGGTTGGCTATACAGTTTTCCTCTAGTTGTTTCTGTGTCTTGAGTATGTCCTTCCCAATCTAGCAAGGAAGCATTTTCCCCACTGATCTACTTTCATTAAATATGTGATTTTGTAGCCTCGAAATCTGCCGTTGTACAGCAGCTCTCTCATAAGTCTTCTCTCTAGTGTGCAGAATGTCCTGCTCTGTCTCATTTTCCTCCTCCCCTTTAGGGAATACAGTAAGTACAGTGTGTAGCACTTGATACTAAATGAAAGTAGGAGGTCGGAGCTGAGGCCGCCTGTTGAAGTTGGTGCATTCCCATATGACGGTCATTGCTCCTGCTGTTCTCCTTGCCCAAACATAGCCAGAATGCCTTTATTAGGCTGATAGCAGCAAATTTGTATTCTCTTGAGATCTTTTATCTTTGAAATGAAGACCTTAACAGCGAAGAGGCTTTATTTCTGCAGAGGAATGTGCAAGAGGCCCACTTGTGGAGCAACCTGTTGAAGACCCCCAGAAGGCGGGTGTGTCCTGCGTCACCAGGTCCACCGCCACCCTCCTGTGTCTGAGCTGCATTCTTCCTTCTCTCAAGCTTTTCCCTTAACTCATATTTTAAGAATTTCTTCTCTTTTCTCCTCTTGGACTTGGAAGTTAAGAAAGAATGCAAAAGTTCCGTGCAAGATCTCTTCCAAAGAAAAATTCCATTGCAGCCAACTCTGGTACTTTGTGGTTTCATTGAGTATTTTCACATAGCTGAGAAAGATTTAAAAATCAAGCTGATTTCACTCTTCAGAATTAGGCAAAACCTGCTTAACTTGCTCCTATTGATGGCATTTTCTTGAATATCTTACAAATAAAAGCTTATTGTCGCGCATTCAGACCTGCTGTATTTCTGAGATAGATCAACCTTTTGGGTGTTTTCTCCTTTACTTCTCTTAGTCAGCTTTGATTGCCACATATTCTGACTCAAGAGCATCATGCACTACTTAGATTTATTCTTCTCAAACTGTTGCAAGTGGCAGAGATGTTCCGAATGGGTGGAACAGTTTGCTAATAATACTTAGGCACTTTGTGGTTGAATGATCATTCCCAGGGTAAGTTTAAAAACGGTCTCTATCAGGCTCTTTGCTTTCAGTATTCCATGTAAACTATACCTCCTGTTATTGTTGTTAATGACGTTTGCCGTGGTATTTCTAGACCCAAGCAGAGTATTCAGTTTAGCCTGACTAATTATTTGGAATTTTCAGAAGCAAAAAACTTGTGACAGTTACAGTGGTGTTAATCAGTATCATCTTTGTAGCACCCCATGACTTTCTTTCCAAAGGGTTTTATTTGTAAGTTGGTGACTCCTGAGTGCCACCATCCACCATCAGCACCACCCACCTCTGCTGGCAGCAGACGCAGGTGGCATGGCATCGTTTGATCAGTTGTTTCCAGTGAAAAGCTCCCGTTATGCGGCATGCCTGGAGAATTAGGCCATAACAACACTTCAGGCTCCTGAGTCAGACCCGGAGATAGTGGGAAAAGCTTGTCTGAAGGCAGCAGGGCCTCAGGGTCACCTTTGTGCATGCTCTTGTAGTGTCCGGAGTGGACAGCCAGTACATAGTGCATAGTTGTCCTGATGGATTGTTTTCTTGGAATTGGACATTTATGTTCCAGACCTGGCTTTTTAGTTTTTGGCTTGGCTGTGTTCCTTGGGTTGCAGATTTCACTGTATCTGAAGTCTCAGAGTACCGAGGCTCCAAGGATGCTGCAGAGAAGGTGGTGAACTGCAGTATAGGCAAGAGGTAGGTAGGACAGAGGATTTTGTCAGGGGAGATGGGAAGGAAGAAAATGCATCTGCTGCATGCTGCTCTGCAAAGCCATGCCTGGCCTGGGTTGGGAGGCAGAAGGCAGCGAGTGCCCAGGTTCTCTGTGGCAGAGGCAACGCGTCACCCTCTGGTGCCTGTCAGGTGGTGTGCGCTGTCACTGGTGATAGCTCAGTGGAGTTCCACCCCCACCCCGACTTCATCAGTGCGTAACCTGCAGTTAGGATAAATACTGTGTTGTCCGTGCAAATAACTGGAATCTTCCCTGGTATGATTAGCACACTCAAGTTCTATCATTCTCTTGGTTTTAAAGTTCCACAGAAATTACTAGCTGTTTACTATTATTATTATATTAGTTCACTTTACACTAATTTTATAGAGAAATCAATACTTTTTAAAAGATGTTTTCCAGCAGCCTAGAATGACTGCACGATTGAGCCGTAGTGTCTTGTTTTGAATGTGCCATTTCAACCCTTCAGTCTAGTTCATTTGAGAAAGCAGGATTCAGATTTCCTAAGCAGGCAGTGTATCAGCTCTTGTGTTTTCCTCAGATTAATTATTTTGCAGTGTGATTGTTGTCTGTACTTTTGGCCAACCATGGCCTCAAACAATTTGAGAAGTAGGTGTTGTATTTCAAAAAAGAGCCAACAGGAGTCTCGTTTTCCCCGTGCGTGAGGCAGTGGCCCAGGGGAGCGTGAGCGCTGTGGCAGTGCCAGTGCTGGCCTGGGCTTCGGAAGTAGCAGTGAAGCAGCAGCGGTTTGTTTTGCTTTATGCAAAATTCTATATTCAAATTTTTAGCAGAGATGAATAAATATTTTCCCTTCACTTTATATAAACAGAAATAATTTTTAGGGATGGGCAGGCTGGCTCATACCCACAAATCTCAACACTTTGGAAGGTCGAGGCAAGAGAATCACGGAGGCCGGGATTTTGAGACCAGCATGGGCAACATAGCGAGACCCCCATCTCTATAAAATGAAAACTAAAAAGTTAGCTGGGTGTGGCGACATGTACCTGTGGTCACAGCCACTCTGGAGGCTGAGGTGGGAGGATCAGTTGAGTCCAGGATTGGAGGCCGCAGTGAGCTATGATCGCGTCACTGCACTCCAGCCTGGGCAACAGAGTGAGACCCTGTCTCTTAAAAAAAAAA
>NW_012101599.1:562147-577466 GCF_000951045.1 Mandrillus leucophaeus
GACGTCTCACTATGTTTAAGAATTTGGGCTTCTTAATGGTGTCTTGTTTCATGACTGAAAATCTGAGAAGCTACTTTTACTTTTGAACACAAAGATTTGTTTGGCTGGAGGATTTCTTTGGTGTAGGAATTGCTTAAAATGACCAGGCTGGTCTCGAACTTTTGGCCTCAAGTGATCCTCCTGCCTTGGTCTCCCAAAGTGCTGGAATTATAGGCATAAGCCACCACACCCAGCGCCTTTGTCTGTTGTGTTAGAACATGCAACGTATCAGATGATCACACCCTAGGAGAATTTCTGAACCAAACATTGGCTGATTTATCCAGGATTCACGTCCCTCTGTGAGACAGAAAGCTAGTTTCAAGGGTCCCTCAGAAATCCGGCATGAGTAAAGTGAAACAGTGGGGAAAACTGCCCCGCCTTCTCCCCAAAAGGCTTGGACCGCTGGCCCAGACAAGCTCCAGGTTCTGCTCTGGTTGCTTTTTTTTTTTTTTTTTTTTGAGATGGAATCTCGCTCTTTGGCCCAGGCTGGAGTACAGTGGTGCAATCTTGGCTCACTGCAACCTGTGCCGCCCGCGTTCAAGCAATTCTCCTGCCTCAGCCACCTGAATAGCTGGGATTACAGGCACCTGCCACCACACCCGGCTAATTTTTGTATTTTTAGTAGAGACAGGGTTTCACCATCTTGGCCAGGCTGGTCTTGAACTCCTGACCTTGTGATCCACCCGCCTTGGCCTCTCAAAGTGCTAGGATTACAGGCGTGAGCCACCATGCCCAGCCTCTTGTTGCTTTTTCAGTGATGAGACGTTTAGCATTTCACTAAGTGTTGGATATGCTTTGGTTTGGGTGATGCTAAGATTGTAGAAATGTATTAATCTTAGCATATTTTAAGGCCCTGTCTTTGGTATATTAGCCAGCATGGTGGTAGCTGAGGCCTATGAGGTGGGATGCTCACTCATTGTAATGGTTCCTTTTTACTCTTTTGAGCTGGGTTCTCATAAGTTGTTACTGGCTTTCTCACCTTTATGTTTGAATAGGAGAGAAGAAAGCTTAAGTCAGTGTTTTCTCTTTCAGAAAATTAAAAGTTGGTATCTATAAATGTGTGTATATGTGTTTAGTTTGTCATTGATTATCTCTTGAAGAAAAAAGTTGCATATAGGCCTGGCGTGGTGGCTCACACCTGTAATCCCAGCACTTTGGGAGGCTGAGGTGGGCAGATCACCTGAGGTCAGGAGTTCCAGACCAGCTTGGCCAACATGGCAAAACCTCATCTTTACTAAAAATACAAAAATTAGCCAGGTGAGGTTGTGGGTGCCCATGGTCCCAGCTACTCAGGAGGCTGAGGCAGGTGGATCGTTTGAACCTGGGAGGCGGAGGTTGCAGTGAGCCGAGATTACACCACTGCACTCCAGCCTGGACAACAGAGCAAGACTCTGTCTCAAAGAAAAGAATTGCATATAAAATCTTTTGATGTCTTCTGCTATTTTCCCTATGACAATTTAAAGAAAAAAAAGTCAGAGGACCATCTGCCTCTAAAAGGACATTCCGTGTGGCCTTTATCTCAGGGTGTTCTTTTCTGATTCATCGTGTACTTCCTCCTGGGCAGTCTACTCTCATAGGCACCAGTGTCTCAAGCTTTTTAGAGTTTAATTAAGGCAAGCTTTTCAAAATTTAAGTGTTTTCACTTTCATTTTAGTGGCACTTGGAGATTTAGTGTTATAATCCAGACGAAACTCATATTTTGCTTAAACACTTTCTAAAATTTTGAAATGTTACATAAAATTAGTATTGATTTAGTGGATTATTACCCATACTTACAGCTTTGAAGAGTAAATATTGTATAGTTATTTCCTGAATTTATGTTCCTATTCTTTAGAATTTGGGCTTCTTAATGGTGTCTTGTTTCATGACTGAAAGTCTGAGAAGCTACTTTTGCTTTTGTTGGGCAGAAAGATTTGTTTGGCTGGTGAATTTCTTTGGTGTGGGAATTGCTTAAAATGCCAAGTCATTCACCTTCCAGAAGCAAAGCCCTCCGGTTATCTTTGTGTAGCCTTCAAAGAGAAATGAGATGCTTCATTTTAAAAGGCCTTGATGTAAAAATGTGTTTCACCTTTTTTTGGTAAATGTGTTGATGGAAAATCCTCTCAATTCTCAAGATAATTTGCACTAAAGTGCAAAAATACTTTCCTCTGTCAAGTATTTGCAAATGGTTTCAGTGAATGTAATCTTATTTTTTTCCAACTATTTTCAGAGTAATTCTTCAATCCAGTGTTCAGAGCTGTAAAACATCTGAACCTAACATTTCTGGCAGTGCAGGCATTACTAAAAGAACCACCAGATCTGCTTCAAGGAAAAGCAGTGTTAAAAGGTGAGAAAAGAATCCTACTCTTCTGAAAAGTTGCAAGCATTGGTTTTCCAGTTTAATATTTGGGCCCTACCTCTGAAGATTGACATGAAATTAGGAGAAAGTAGAGTCTGTGTGTTACTTGTTCATTATCTAAGAAAATCTGGACCATTTTAATGTAGGCTTTCGTTTTGTATTTCAGAAGTAATTCTCGACACTGGAAATACGGTGTCTGGGTCATGATATGGGAAAGTTTTTAAATTAAGAATTTCCAGAGCTGGCTGTCAGGACTTGGAGGACATCATTCTAGTGCATATCAGACACAGCATCATTGCTGGACGAGTAGCTGAAATGAGTGTGATGGTGGACATGAGATAACTGTAGAGAGTCTGAGGATCCTTCTCTGCCTAGTGACTCTTTGTCCTCTTGGCCACAGCCCACACGCGAGGCACTAGTTCTTTCACTGTCAGCACTGTCTTCAGTAAGTGGAGGGAAAATTTCGCAAAACCAATGTGTTCTATGACCACGTCGGTGACTCTGTTGTCTTTGGATATTTCTCGTGAAGTAGACATGCCATTTTTAAAGTACTCTGATAACAGATCCCATCTGAAGAGAGAATAGATAGCCCAGGAGTGGAAGTGGGGATAGAGGGCTCAGGAGTAGAAGGGGGCATCTTTTCATCTTTGCCTGGTGTTGGCCGCCCATGCAGTCCTGTTTCTGTTCTCCTGGTAAAAACGATCTCTTCTAACAGACGTGAGCGACCTGAAGATAATCAGAACCAGACTTTAAAATGTCCTGCACATGTGCCCCGCTTCTCTTCGGCTTCCCTGCCCTGTGTATCTGAGGCTTTGGGCCTCAGGGCCTTATCAGTGTGAAATTAGTCCCCAGTGCAAAGCAGCCAGTCTCCCGAGGGACCCTCGGCAGAGCTGGGAGCTCTGTGTGCTTCGCATTTGGAGGACTCGTTCAGCTCTGCCGTGTTTCCTCGTCACTGTCTGTTTTGTACAATCTGACTGCACACTTACACTCACATGAGGATGCAGCAGTGCCCCGGCATGAGGATTTGAGGACTGTCAGGCACTGACTCATGATTCCAGGATTTAAAATTTTTCATTAGAAATGTACCAAATATTCCTATTTCTTTACTCTTTGATTCTACTTGAGAAGAATATTAGAGAAATACTGACCAAAGGTCAAAGATTTAGGTACATTGGAACAGCGGCGGAGTGTTATCTCTAACAGTGAGAAACAGGAAGTGGGCTCAAGATTGTTACATTATGCCAAATGAATTGGGAGTCATACAGTTTAGTACACGAAGCAATGAGTGAAAACAGCCATGCATAACAATTCTGAAGTATGGGCCGGGCGCAGTGGCTCGCGCCTGTAATCCCAGCACTTTGGGAAGCCGAGGTGGGTGGATCACTTGAGGTCAGGAGTTTGAGACCAGCCTGGCCAACATGGTGAAACCTCATCTCTACTAAAAATACAAAAATTAGCCGGGCGTGGTGGCGGGCACGTGTGGTCCCAGCTACTCGGGAGGCTGAGGCAGGAGAATTGCTTAAACATGGGAGGCGGAGGTTGCAGTGAGCTGAGATCGCGCCACTGCACTCCAGCCTGGGTGAAAGAGCGAGACTCTGTCTCAAAAAAAAAAAAAAAATCTGAAGTATGACTGTAATTTTGTAAGTGTAAGTATACTATGTATGTATAGAAATACAGAGATGTATAAATATTTATATACTTACAATACATCTGTATTTATAGATGAATAAGTGTCTATATATGTATAGAAATAAGACAAAGGAAAATATGCTATGATACTAATAAAAGTTCTGGTTGGTGGGACAGTTGGGATTTTTTTTTCTTTTTTATCATCTTATTTTCCAATTTTTTTTTACAATAAATGAAGGGAAATGGGAGTGTTTCAACTGACACTTTTAGGTGAGCCAAACTATTAATTCAGGCCAGGTGCAGTGGCTCATGCCTGTAATCCCAGCACTTTGGGAGGCCAAGGCAGGTAGATCATGAGGTCAGGAGTTCAAGACCAGCCTGGCCAAGATGGTGAAACCTCGTCTCTACTAAAAATACAAAAATTAGCTGGGTGCAGTGGCGGGTGCCTGTAATCCCAGCTACTCAGGAGGCTGAGGCTGGAGAATCACTTGAACTTCGGAGGCAGAGCTTGCAGTGAGCCGAGATTACGCCATTGCACCCCAGCCTGGGTGACAGAGCAAGACTCCGTCTCAAAAAAAAAAAAAAAAATCAAATAAAAAGCCTATCGTTGATGACAGTTAATTAGTTAATTCTGACATGTCTTGAAGGGGTGTATCCTTTTTAGGTATGAGTGCATGAGTACTCAGGCTTTTTGTTTTTCTCTCTTTGACGTGGAATTGCCCAGGCTGGAGTGCAATAGTGTTATCTCGGCTCACTACAACCTTCGCCTTCCGGGTTCAAACCATTCTCCTGCCTCATCCTCCCAAGTAGCTAGGATTACTACTTGTGGGTGGCATGTACCACCACACCTGGGTAATTTTTGTATTTTTAGTAGAGATGGGGTTTCACCATTTTGGCCAGGCTGATCTCAAACTCCTGATCTCAAATGATCCACCTGCCTCAGCCTCCCAAAGTACTGGGATTACAGGCCTGAGCCACCGCGCCTGGCCGCTCAGGTTTTTATTACAGCCTGGTGTGTCTTGCACATTTAATCCTGCTGTTTGCTTTTTTAGATTATGCTTTTTAGGTTACAGAGGAGTAGAGTCCGGGAGCCTGGCCGGTGCTTGCCAGGCCTTGCCTCTGTTTTTCTATCTAGGTCTTGTTGCGTTTCCATGTCAGTCTGGTGACCTGAACTCCTGCCTCTCTGGAGAAGTGGTTCCTGGTTGCAGCAAGCATCTGCCTGAGGCCCCTGGCTGGGATGATATGAGGGTCCTAAGGGAGATTTCAGAGCCAGTGATCTGGACTGAATGTTGAAATGGCCCAAAGCAGTTTCCAGGAATTTTGGATAGTTCTGAAAACCAAAAAGACTTCCTTTAAATTCCAGAATGGACTTTCAGAGATGATGTGGAGAGCAAAAGGAGCCTAACAGTGAGGATTAACTGGGGCTCACCTTCCTCTAAGCGGGTTCTTTCTTTGTGCCTCTTTTGGGGCTTCGGCCTGTGTTCACATCACCTTACCTGTTGTCCACCTGCAGCTTACAAAAGAAAAGCAAATAAATTATGTATAGTTTTTAAGAATTGGAGTCAGCCAAGCTGTAGCCTGGAGCTTTTACCCTACTGAATATTGTTCATAATATCCTACTGAATCGTATTCGTTTCTGGTTGGAGGGTAATGAGGGAGTTAGTATGTTGGTGCATAGTCTGATTCTGGGCACAATAGTATGAGCTAAATTTGAATAAATTTTTGAGTGAAATCTTTAAACAGCAGTAGAAAAAAAAATAGAGCACCCTTTTGGGGTCCTTTCATCCCTACCTGCAAGGCACCAGGGTTGCCAGTTCCTGCTGGTTTGTCATCATCTCTGTGGCGCGTAGGAACTTGACCTCCCATTTTCATGTTCCTTGGCATCCAGGATGAAGACTCCACCCAAACTCGCTTTGCACTTAATTGGTGCTTTTGATTTTTGGGTTTACTGAGAGGCTCTTCAGCTTTGGGGAACTTTTTCAAAAACGTCAAAAGAGCAATTACTTGCAGCAGCTGAAAAAACAGGAGTGATGTCTTCACTATTTGTCTTTGGGAAAAGGTGCCGCAGTTTCTCACAGAAGATGACTATCCCCTCATGTATCCACTTGAAGCTGTGCCCCATCGAAACCTAAATTTCATGTGGCCACAGGTCTGGGACGGCCGCCAGACAGCCTGTGTGGCCCTCGGTCCTGCCAGGGCTCTCTGTGGCACCTTCTCATTCCCTTCCCCGAGTCTGGAGAGGGAGCGAGTGAGCTTCTCCACTTCCCACTTCCTGTGAGAGCTATAAATCCATGCTAACCTTTCTCTTTTAAGAATTAATAAATCCAGTGAATAATTGGCTCCGTTGAATTGGCCTGTTTTCAGTGTTCTCATGTGACCTCTGTGAAGAGCTGTCTTCGAACAGTCTTGGAAATTTCATCGTGCTCCGAGTGAGAGCCTGCAGCCACCTCATTTGCTTGCATTCACTCATGTCACGCAGCCCTTCCGCCGGTGCGTGCTTGTTAGCTTATGCAGTTTCTTTTAGGCAGGCTCTTTTTTTAAAATGATAACCTCATTCATTTTCTAAGAAACCGTCATGTACAAGTTACTTTAACTCTTGAGTTGCATCACTGGGAGCCATCACTTTCTGCTGCAGCTGCCAAACCAAACCTAAGGTCCGGACTTTGGGGTGCTCTGTACCTAATTCTTCATGTTGCGGGGGTTGGGGAGATTAATGCTCAGCTTCTTTCCTTAGCCTCTTTTTTTTTTTTTTTTTTTTTAAAATGAGACAGAGTCTCTCTCTGTCACCCAGGCTGGAGTGCCATGGTGCGATCTCAGCTCACTACAACCTCCACCTCACAGGTTCAAGCGATTCGCCTGCCTCAGCCTCCTGCATAGCTGAGGAGGGAATACAGGCGTGCACTACCATGCCTGGCTAAAAATTTTCTTTCTGTATTTTTAGTAGAGATGAGGTTTCACCATGTTGGCCAGGCTGGTCTTGAACTCCTAACCTCAGGTGATCCACCTGCCTCGGCCTCTCAAAGTCCTGGGATTACAGGTGTGAGGCATCGCGCCCGGCCTCTTTCCTTAGCCTCTAAAACCACGAATGTTTTCAGGAGCCCTTCAGTTGGGAGCAGCTGCATCTAGGACCTCTGACTTCTTCAGTGTTCTCGGGTGTCTTGGCCCGTGTCACACTTGCCACTGCCTCTTGACCCTCAGAGCCTCAGATCTGGGTGCCTGTTCCGTTGCTTCTGGGCGTTAACTTTTGGCTACTGCCGTTGTCTCCAAAGTCCATCAGAAGCGGAGTCCCAGAAGATTGTCTCTAAATGTTTCTTGGTAAAATGCTGTTTCTCTCCAGTCTTTTAAAATATTAGTGATCCTTTGAAATTCCAGATATCTTCCCACTTGTCTCACCAGCTGACCTGGATCTTTTGGCTCAGTGCTCTGTTGGGATCTCTGAAAATGAAACGATCGATTCAAACGCTCCTCCTTGAAGAGCGCAGCAGCAGCATCGGGCGAGGGGCCCCTCCAGATTGGAAGTGGTTTTTCTGACTCTTCTTTTGGTTTCGTTTTCTGAAAGTTGTTATGGACCTGAAAGTGTAGCGTCATAAACTGGGGAAGGAGAGAAGAGAGGCAGGAGGAGAATCATGGAGTGCGGAGGCAGGTAGCCCGTGGGGTGTCTCCTGTGCTTGGCGGCGCTGGAAACCGCTTAGGTGCCAGAGCTTTTTCTGTGACCAAATTCTGGCTTTTGAAATAACCCAGTAACAGTTCTCTGTCTTTTCATTCTGCCTGCTCCTCCCACAGCCTGGTTCCTCAGAGGGAAGGAAGGAGAACGAGTGCTTTGCAGCACGTGCCCCTGGCGGCATCATGGTACTTTCCTGGCCCTGCTGCCTCTCTGCCCGTCCGTCTTTTATGATTTTTATTTACTTGTATTGGTTTTTTTTAATTTCTATTTTTTGCAGAACTGAACCTTTTTCTGCCCTGCCTTTCTCCTGTTTGTCTTTCCTTTGTGGTTGATATTGTGTTGTCTTCTCCAAAGTATTTGTCATTAGAAACTCACAGCAAGCGTATACTTTTTAGCATGTCAGCACTTTTATTATGTTACCCTCCTTGTCTTTGATAACTGCCTCTGGACGCTGTGTAAACTTCATGGTAAAAATCCTTTTTTTTCCCCCGTAGTCTCTCCATTTCAAGGACTAAAACAGTCTTGCGTTAAGTAAAAACCTGTGACCAGAGCTGAAGGAAGACTCTAGGAACTGAAAACTGCAACAGAAATTAGCACAATTTGAAAACAAAACAAAATTGCAAAAGCCTTAGTTGCTTTCCACCTAAGAAGTTGATCAATGGAGAAAGTGTCCGCTGGAGTTTCAATAAACGAACTTTGAGTTTGGGTGCAAGCGAATGACTCAGAGAAGGGCCCAGCTCTCAAGCTGAACGACAAAAATGCTGTTGTAAATTTAGTCTCAGGTGTAAATACCCAAGCCCTCTGGTTCCCAGGGAGCTGGTTGCTCTGTGGTGCACGTGTGTCTCTGTGATGGCAATCATTGTAGTTGCTGGCCTTCAGAAGAGTTGAGGATCTGATGGAGGTTTTTTATGTATTTATTTTCTGTTCACCTTGTGACCCTGTGTCAAAATTTATAAAGATACAAAAGGCATTACTGAGATGGTACTTTCTGTAATTTGATACTATTTGGCTTAATCATCTTCACCTATTTGTAATACTGTTGTAATGTTAACTCTGTTAAGTACCCAAGCTGCTTGTCTTCCACCAAAGAGTGCTTTATTAACAAGAATCTGTGAAAACCACATTTAAATACTGTTGCATGTTGTAAGACCAGGTGGTACCTTGGTAACCTAAAACTTGCAAGAGAATAATAATGGTAGCTTTAGAAGACTCAGGAGGAGAAACTGACTTCAGAGTTGGAAGATGTTGCAAATCATTGCTTTTTCTGTCCTTTAGGGACTGAAGAACTGGGACGTTGCCCATTGTTTGGTTGCCAGTCATACAAATTAAAATCATATTTCCTTCCTTGCATGGAAGAAACACACTGTCAGTTATTCCCCTTGGAAACAGCAATCCCAAATAATGTCGGCTTAAAAAAAGTTACCGCTTTTTTAGAGTCCTTCTCTGTAACATTGGATTTTTTTTTTTTTTCCTTATGAGATCAGCCTAAGGCCATTGACGCGGCCTGCGATCTCAGTGACGATGATTTGCTTCTGGATCTCACTGTTGCCTTTGGTTAGGGAACACAACCAGTAACTCTGCAGAGCGCCTTCTCCCCCACCCTACTGGAACACAGCAGAGTCAGCGCCATGAAGCAGTCACAGAAACAGAATTGATTTGCTGCTTAAAAAAAAAAAGTGGGGGGGCAAAATAAAAGAATATTTAGTACTCACCTCAGTTCCTTCCACAAGCAGTGCGTGGTTTAATGATTGTTAACCCATTTTTGCCTGTGCTGGGAGCATGGAGGGCCGAGATGTTGACAGCAGTAAGAAGCAAACGCTCTCCTAAGCCACAAGGCGTGCGCCAGGTCTAGTAGGCAACTCCATTTTACGAAGCTGCCTTTTTCACAAAACTTCAAGAAATTAAAGCAGTTGGAAGAAACAAGTTAAAGTCTTTAATGCAGAAAGGAATTGAAAGGCAGTGCCTCCATTTTGGTGCACTTTCTTGGAAGAAAGTGTGAAAACAACCGGCATCAGGAGAGACGGAAGATGCCGTGTTCTCAGCCAAACGAGCGACTCTTTCCCCGCCAGGCACTATGGGGTGGGGTCAGGCCAGCTTTTAAACACTGGGGACTGGATCACAGAAAAACAGTGGCTTTCTGTCCCTGGAAATGAATAGGCACAAAGACCCACTTGGCTGTGGGAAGACCACTCTTCAATAAGATGTGGGTGGGAGGAGGTACATTCCTTTTGCTGTTTTGAGCTGAGACAATATAAATATTCAAACTGTGCCATGCATAAAGCATTGAATTCTCAGGGCACCTCTTCTTCCCCTTACCCTTTTTAAGGCCATCCGCTCCATAACTAATAATCCAGGTAGTTGTGAAAATCGCGCTTCCATCTGATCCCTTCTTAGTTTGGCTTTTCGTCCCGTCAGAACAAGTAAATGTAGGCGCCGCAGCTCTTGCGAGTGCTGTGTCTCCCTCACGGCGGACAGGCCTCCTGGTGTTTCGTCCCAGAAAAGGAAGGGTGTCTGCGGAACCACAGACCTTCTTCATTTTGTTAACTGCCTCTTCATGTTGCCTGCTCAGGTTTCCACCTATAATTGCTATCACTGTGGCTCTTTCTAAAAATCCTTCTGTTTAACTGGTTCACTGAAATTAGTCATAGAAAACTTGTGATTTGGTGAAGAAGCATTCCTTGTAATAACCAAATGACTCGGGAAGGTGTGCATAGCAACAGTGTTACATTATGGGGACTGTCTCTAGAATCCAGGAAGTGTCGGTCTGAGGGTTGGAAAGTTCTTCCTGCCATGAATGAGAGTGGATGCTTCCCCTCATCCCCAGCTGAAACCACAAACACCCAGAATCTTCTGGGGTTCTGACTTAGCGTCCCTTGTCACAGAAGACCTTGTTGCTCTGGAACATGACACTGTGTCTGTCTGATGGAGAGATTCCCTTAACTTAAGAGCCGTAAATAGCCCTCAAAGTACACCGGGACAGTTTGCAATGGAATTAAAATTAGAAGTGCATATTTTTAGGTGCCCTTGAAGCTTTCTGGGTACTCAAAATTATCAAGAGTCAGGGACGGTCCGGAGGAAGAGCATCTGCAAAACTGGGTTCCTAGAAGTACGGACGGACTTGACTTTTTATAGAACTTGGTGGGGAGCGGCGCCTCGCGAGAGCAGAATGGCCTGGCCTGGCCAGTGCTTCCGGCAGCACGCGGCAGGGCTCTGCTGGCCTCCAGAACTCCCCGTTCTGAGCTTGATGCCCCTAGCCTGCCCCCTACCTCCTTCCTCCCCTCCCCTCCAGCCCTCTCACAGGGTGATTGCTACCTCTCTCTTGGGCCTAGGCAAGTTTTAGAGGAGTTCCCAAGCATTGTCATGTGGCCAGTGTGCCCACTGGCCCGATGGCATGGGCTTCTGCATGGCCCAAGGGCTGTCCTGAGGCATTCCCTTTCCCCGTCACCGTCCGAGCCACAGAGGCAGTGCACTCATTGGATGTCTGTTCTTAACATGGCTTCTCTTTCTACATTAAAAAAAAGAATCATTATTGCATTCTGGAAAGCAGTGCTCATCAAAAGCAACTTTTAAAACCTATTTTATTGTTCCTTGAAATGTTCTCTCCCGCTGAAACTGCCCTGGAGAGGCTGCTGCCCTTCCGTTTCCCCACATCAGGGTATTCTCCACGTCACTGAGCGGAGATGACCCCAGATGTGTTTAAAGACTGGACAATTCACCTATACTGTGTAGGAAATTACCTCCTTAATTACCTGGTAGAATTGTCAGCAGACATGTTCATCCAATGATAGTACTGCAGTTTTCTATTAATAATTTGCAGACTTTTATCTAACCTGCACTCATGTACAGATTATTAAAAGTTTTAAAATGTAACTGATCAGTAGTGATCAATCATTGTCTTGATTTTTTTTTACAGTGTATATTTCTAATCATATTTTTTAAAGCCAAGAGAACTGGTTGAATGAATGTTTATTTTCCTGAAGGTATTTTTAAGATAAAGCTTCCTAATGGCCTGTAAACTTTGCATATGTGTGTAGTTTGATACATATTGTCACATTGGAAAATCTTGTGAGTTGTAACTGGTTTTATACAAAATATCGAATAGTGGAAATTGTATAATTACAATCATGTAATTAAAAGTATTAACCCAACAGCCTTTTTGTTCACTGTGTTACTTACCAGGCATTTTGAATTCTGGTAGGCAGTGGGTTAGAACATAAAGCAGAGGTAACCCGGCATCTGTGTAAGTCTTCTAGGACGGCCGTAATGGAATACCCCAGCCTGGATGGCTGACATAGAAGTTCGTTTCCTCACAGTTCTGGAGGCTGCATGTCCACGATCAAGCTGTGGGCGGGCTTGGTTTCTCCAGCGGCCTCTCTCCTGGGCTTGCAGGCACTGCCTCCTTGCAGGGCCTCTCTTCAGTGCCTGCGGGGCCCTGGTGCCTCTTCCCCTCCAGTCCCCTCTCAAGAGGACACCAGTCAGATTGGATTGGGGTCCACTGATGGCCTCATTGTAACTTGACCACCTTGTTAAAGGCCCTGTGTCCACATAGAGCCACATCTCAAGGGGCTGGGGTTAGGGCTTCAGCGTTTGAATCTAGAAGTTAGTCCAGCCCCCTTCTGTAGGTAAGGTGTGAACTGGAGGCGCTCCTGCTGCCATAGGTAAGGTGGTGGACTGGAGGCGCTCCTGCTGCTGTAGGTAAGGTGTGAACTGGAGGCGCTCCTGCTGCCATAGGTAAGGTGGTGGACTGGAGGCACTCCTGCTGCCATAGGTAAGGTGGTGGACTGGAGACGCTCCTGCTGCCATAGGTAAGGTGTGAACTGGAGGCGCTCCTGCTGCCTAGGTAAGGTGTGAACTGGAGACGCTCCTGCTGCCATAGGTAAGGTGGTGGACTGGAGGCGCTCCTGCTGCCATAGGTAAGGTGTGAACTGGAGGCGCTCCTGCTGCCGTAGGTAAGGTATGAACTGGAGGCGCTCCTGCTGCCGTAGGTAAGGTGTGAACTGGAGGCGCTCCTGCTGCCATAGGTAAGGTGTGAACTGGAGGCGCTCCTGCTGCCATAGGTAAGGTGTGAACTGGAGGCGCTCCTGCTGCCATAGGTAAGGTGGTGGACTGGAGGCGCTCCTGCTGCCGTAGGTAAGGTGTGAACTGGAGGCGCTCCTGCTGCCATAGGTAAGGTGTGGACTGGAGGCGCTCCTGCTGCTGTAGGTAAGGTGTGAACTGGAGGCGCTCCTGCTGCCATAGGTAAGGTGGTGGACTGGAGACGCTCCTGCTGCCATAGGTAAGGTGGTGGACTGGAGGCGCTCCTGCTGCCGTAGGTAAGGTGTGAACTGGAGGCGCTCCTGCTGCCATAGGTAAGGTGTGGACTGGAGGCGCTCCTGCTGCCAGGCCATTCCTCACACCCCGGCACCAGCTCACAGGACACAGCTTTGCCTTTCTGGAGACCTCTGAGGATAAGACTCAAGTCAGGCCCTTGGGATCCTGCAGGGCATTTTGCCTGCCAAGGTCAGGCAGCACTGGCCCCAGCACCCTCCCCAGCTTGCGGTCCAACCCCAGATGCCAGCCCCCATGCTCTCTACTTGCCCTGCCTCTGGTGCCGGGTAGGACCCCAAGGGCCCATTGTCCATACCTCACACACAACTTACTGCTGAGACTCAAGACCCTGTGTTCTGTTGAGTTCTATCCAGTTCTCCCAAGGAGCTGTGCTTGAATTCACACTGGGATACAAGTGTCCAAAGTAAAAAACCAGAGACTGGCCTTCTCACCCCTCTCCCGACTCCCCACCACACATGACCCTCCAGACTGTGTATTTGCAGACACTGGCTCTGTGGGAGCTGTGGCCTCTCCCTGCCCCTCCACGGCTTCCCCTGAGGCCACTAGAGCTCAGGCAGCTGGCGCCACCACGCCGCTCCGTGAAGTCCCTGAGTGCTGCCAAGGGGCTGGTTTGGAGGCAGTGCTTGAGAGGAAACCACGAGGCATGCCTGTTCCTCCCAGGCGCCTTTGTCTTCCAGGCCTGTCGGGGGGAGGCAGCAGGCTGCAGGGACCCCAGTCCTTAAGAGACTTACCTCCTTCCCTGTCATCTACAGCCAATCTGACCAGGGCCCAGCCACCATGTGTGGGATGTGCCGATCCCCTCTGCTTCCATTGCTTAAGTGAAATGGAAATGAAAAGAATTCCTACCTTCGCAGTTAGTATGGGAGTTAAAATAACACATGGAAATTGCTTAAAACAGTATCGGGGCATGTCTTTAAATTCACTACTTTGTCATATATTTTAGGTCATTTTCTCTAGAGAATTGGGGAAAGAATGATAGCAGATTACGGTCCCTCAGTTTCTGATATTTTTGGTACCTGCAGCATAATTTTATGCATGGGTAATGGTGTAAACATTTAAAAAGAGGTCACGTAAACTGTTTTGCCTTGAAGCGGGGACCCACGCACTGAAGGTAAGTCTCGAGAATCGTCGTTCAAAGGCAAACCTGGGTCATGGGAGAGGAGATTCAAGGGCCCCTGCCCGCGGCCTCTCAATGGACTGAAATGCAAGTTGCTGTGGAAAGAGAAAGCCCCACTGGGCGTGTCTTGCCCCAGCTCCGCCACTTCTGCGGCCTTGGGGACCCTTGATCTGCTGGCCGAGCCTCACTTCGTTCAGTGTTTCAGTTGGACTAGCGAGCGCCTAGCGTTTGATTTAACAGAAGTACATGGCTGTGCCTTAGCTGGGGGATGTGACACCCACTCTGCTGTCTCCCTCCCCCGTGTGTCTAATGCAGCTGTGGGCGCGTTGGAAAGGAGCAGCTAGGGAGGAATTCTCCAAGAACAGACCTTTGGCTCCTCTGCAGTGTGCCCCGACTGGCTGTCACGCATTCCCGGCTGTGGGCCACGCACCGCATCCCTGTTCTACAGAAATTCTGCCTGGGCGGTGCTGGCTATTTCCTTAGGATAAATTCTTACAGAGGGGATTTCTGGGTCAAAAATGTGTAACATGTTAAAGCTCTTGCTGTACACTGTGAAGAAGCAGCGTCGGTAGAACTGTTGAGAGCGTGCGTTCTGGGCCCAGGCTGTTTGCAAAGCTGAGCGCGGCCACTTGGATTTGGGCGGAGTGATTTAGGCTCCCTAAACCCGTTCCTTCTCTGAAGTGGGGATGGCAATATCCATCTTACAGGGTTGTGTGAGGATGAAATGAGTAGTTAATATTTTTCATAGCTGAGAACAAGTGTCTGGCACACGCTAAGAGCCATATATATCGTGCCTGATCACAAAAATGTTGTCCGGGAGAAGTGAAAATGCACAGTCGCCGCTGCCCGCTCCTCTCCCGTTAGCCGCTGTTGTGACGCCGGTGAGCTGTGAGTTAAGAGCAGGACGCTGGTCTCAGCGCCGTGGGTCGCGCTCACTGTCCTGCGTGTCGTCCTGGCTTCGGCTTTTCCACATTGATTTGGGGCATTTTGTCTTCCAAGCGGTTGGCACCGTCTGCCCTTCCGTCCGCGCCTCACCGTCTCTATCCGTTTACTGGGGGAGAAGTGGGTCCCCCCGAGCAAAGCCTCCTGGGCTCCTCCCCAGCACCTCGGGGGCCCCTGGCCCGCGTGGGAGTGGGGGGCTCCCGCCTCTAACCCCGCCTGACTCTGGCAGCCGGTCCGCCTGGCTCTGCCGCCTTCGGGACGA
>NW_012101599.1:578211-579911 GCF_000951045.1 Mandrillus leucophaeus
GAGCCGCCGCGGAGTGTCCGCTCAGCACTCACGGGCCAGGCTGGAGGGTGACGGCTCGCGGCCGTTCCGGGCCCCAAGTCTGCCTTGCGGTTGAGAGTTAGAGGCCAGCGAACCAAGTCCTTGCCGTCCACGCAGACTCAAGCCCGGGGACAGGCCCTGTGGCGGTGGTAAGTGCAGCCCTGTCCGTCTCCTCCCTCTTCCAGCGATGGTTGGCTGTCCCAGGCTGTCCCCTTTCTAGACCGGCTTCTCATCTGGCTGGGGATCCACAGGGACTAGACCTGCGGGGAAGGGCTCTCCTGGACACGCCCGTGGCCCACCGCAAGTTCTCTCCGGTGCAACTGAGGCCTCGCGGCAGGTGTGTCTGCCTCGTTCTTCCGCTGGGTGTTGAACCCTCAGCCCAGGGCCTTCCTGTAGGTGGGCCCGGGCGTGACTGGGTTGGGAATGGCCAGGCTGACACCCGCCCTGCTTTGGTAGCAGGCCCGTTCCAGGCGCAGAGGGCAGCGCTGCTGACACGTTGTTAGGCTGGGAGCCCCTGTGAGATGGTCTGATGGACGCTGAGGCCCCTCCGTCTCCCCAGAAAAGTTCGCACCAAATGTTTGAAGGCTGCATCGACAGGTCAACTTACTGGCTTGCTGGCTGTCGCCACACACCCCAGGTGTGCTGTGTGTACAGATGCTGTGTGGAGGGCCCCCCCGGAGGTGTGCAGTGAAGGGAGGGTCTATTCATCAATCAGCAGCACCCCCGCAGCCTCACCCTGCCAGGGAGCCTCCGTAAAAATTCCCGGGGCATCTTTCTACCTTGGTCACAGCGACCCGCTTCCCCAAGCATGTCCCTCATAGGCCACATGGCGTTCCCATTTCTCCTGCTTTCTTTCTATCCACCTTCCCCCTTCCTGAAAACTGCCCCAGCATCACCGCTGGCTCCACCTCCATCCTCTCACCAGCAAAACATGCAAGTTGTGGTCAGTTCACTTAGTACTTGCCTCGGGTACTTTTGTTTTCCTCACTGTTGCTCTGCCACCAAGACCAGTGGCCGGTATCCATGTGGGCCGCCAGGACAGTTGTGCAGGTTGTTCATCGCACAACTCGAGGGCCAGGCACACTGAAGTCAATGTGAGTCAGCTCCTGGGGGGTGGGCAGCACACAACATGGGTGCCCAGATAGGGCAGCCTTGCTGGAGGTGCCGTCAGTCCCTTTGCAGGGTGGTGGTTCTTGAGGAGAAACGTCTTACCCTACCTCAGTGTCTGAGAACATTTGAGACTCTCAGAAGCCCTGTGGGGTTTACGTACAAGTTGATGCCACACGACAGGCACTCCTTACCTTACAAATGGCTTTGAGCTCCCAGAGTTGTGTAATTCCGGCCTCTGGGATTGGGCACAGGTTTGTAAAGAAACACTGCTCAGGCCAGGTGCGGTGGCTCACGCCTGTAATCCCAGCACTTTGGGAGGCTGAGGCAGATGGAACATGAGGTCAGGAGATTGAGACCATTCTGGCTAACAGTGAAACCCCGTCTCTACTAAAAATACAAACAATTAGCCGGGCGAGGTGGTGGGCGCCTGTAGTCCCAGCTACTCGGGAGGCTGAGGCAGGACAGTGACGTGAACCCGGGAGGGAGGAAGGGAAAGAGAAAGAAAGAAAAGGAAGGAAGGAAGGGGCCGGGCGCGGTGGCTCAAGCCTGTAATCCCAGCACTTTGGGAGGCC
>NW_012101599.1:580256-581877 GCF_000951045.1 Mandrillus leucophaeus
AAAAAAGAAAAGGAAGGGAAGGAAAGGAAGAAAGAAACAGTGCTCAGACGGCAGTGGTTCCCTGCTGCTCCCCACAGAGGCCTGATTGGCCCAAAGTGTAGCTGTGAGGGGTGTGAGAACCTTTGCAATCTGGTTAGAGAAATTCTTGTCATCTGGAGTCCAAGGAAACTTTGTGGCCCAGGCAGAGGCTTTCCAGGAGCAACAGGAGATATGCAGAAAAGCTGGACTGGGCAAAGCAGGCAGGAGCCGCTAGACCCTTAGGCCTAGGGAGCCAAGTTTTAGTCTCATCCCATTTGCATGGAGAATACCTGAGGGGGGCCCCTCTGCACTGCTGTGGTGTGCAGTACCCTGCTAGGCACCATGGCCAGCTCCACATGGCTCGGAGTGACTGAGCACAGAGGCACACGGCAAACACTCCACGTCTCCTTTCATCCCCTGTTGAGGTACAGGCGTCCCTTTTCCTGTCCCCTCTCCTAACAGCTTTGCCCAAGGGACTGGTCCTTTCACTGGAAATTTCAGGAGTGTGTAGAAAGGACGTGGGGCTCAGGGACTGAATCTCGTTTCAGCTTCTACCTGCCCTAAATAGTAGCCAGGCAGCAAGGAAGACCGCGTCCTTGCCTGACTATAAAATGACAAGGCATGACAAGACAGGACTCCCAGGCTCTCAAGCAAATGCTCTGCCCCTTCGGTAACCAGGCTTTGCCGTAGGTGCCGGGGAAAGAGGGTGGGTTCGGTCACCAGGCTTTGCCATAGGTGCCGGGGGAAGCGGGTGGGTGGAGGGGCATCCTTCGGAAGACTTTTCTTTCAAAAGGCAGCACTGGCGTGGAGGGGAGCACCTGGGGTCGTGGGGCGGGGGAGTGACTGGGGACAGCGATGAGGTGGTGGGATGAGGTGGTGATCAGCACGGTCCACGTGACCAGGCTTTGGAGGAAAACGTGGTTACAAGGCAGTTCTGCACTTTAAGAGATGAGGTTTTTCTCTGTCACCCAGGCTGGAGTGCAGTGGCATGATCGTAGCTCACTGTAGCCTTAAACTCCTGGGCTCAAGCCATCCTCCTGCCTCAACTTCTCGGCCCCTTCCCAGAGTAGCTATGACTACAGGTGTGTGCCAGCCACCTAATTTTAAAATTTATGGTAGAGACATGGTCTTACTGTGTTGCTCAGGCTGGTCTTGAACTCCTGGCCTCAAGCAATCCTCCCACCTCAGCCTCCCAAAGTATTCCAGGCGTGGGCCACCATGCCCAGTCTAGTTTTGGACTTTCATCTGTATCCTGTTTGATAATATATTCCTGCGTTTTTCCTTCCTCGTTCCCTTCTCCACACCTCCTCATCCTCCACAACACAGGCCCCTGTGGGACACAGCCAGGCCAAAGCCTCCCATGCCCTCAGCCCACCCCAGGTTGTCTGAAGCAGCCATGTGTCCGGGGGGTTCAGGGAAGCTGTTCACATGGGCCATGATCCTTGCAGAAGGCGGAGAGGAGACAGCAGCAGCCAAAGGAAACGAGCAAATCTATCGTCCGCATCTACAGCGGAGGCCGCAGCGTGGAGGGCAGGCAGGCCCAGTGCTGCTGAGAACAGGGCGGGCACAGGCAGCTCCCGTGCTGCCTTTCCCAGCTTCGGAG
>NW_012101599.1:582408-592683 GCF_000951045.1 Mandrillus leucophaeus
GGCTCACTGCAACCTCCATCTCCCAGGTTGAAGCAATTCTCCTGCCTCAGCCTCCTGAGGAGCCTGCCACCACGCCCGGCTAATTTCTGTATTTTTAGTAGAGACAGGGTTTCACCACGTTGGTCAGCCTGGTCTTGAACTCCTGACCTCAAGTGATCTGCCTGCCTTGGCCTCCCAAAGTGCTGGGATTACAGGCATGAGCCACCGCGCCCAGCCAAGCACCCCCATCTCTAGAGGATCTGGTCCCTCAGCCCAGTTACTGCAGGGCGGCGTTACCCGCCTGGTGCCAGGCTGTGCGCAGCAGCTCCAGGACCTCCCCCTGAGCTAAGTCTTCAGGAGCTGCCCTGGCGGCACAACTCAGACACCCCTGAGGCCCAGCAGGCAACTCCTGGTTCAGACATGATCCAGTCCGGCCTGGGCCTGGCTAACCAACTCAAACTTGCTTGACTTCCACTTTTCAGAAGACTTGGGGATGACAACCCTCATGGGCGTCCTTCATGGGGTTAATCTGCTTGAGTCTAAGTCGCCAGAAACGTGGTGCCCAGGGTGCACTGCCCCAGGACCTGTCCACGCCCACGTCACAAGCTCCTCTGACAGAGGAGTCTGCCCGCGGCACTGTGGTCCAAAAGGTCCTGCCACCTCTGCATCTGACTGTGCCTATGGCATGCTGGTGACACCCCCTGCCCATCTGACTGTGCCTACGGCATGCTGGTGACACCCCCCTGCCCTTCGCTTCTGTCTTCCCTGGCTTCTCTGGGGCACCTGGGGCTACGTACAACCTGGCACAATCCAGAAAGAGCGCAAACAAAACCCCTACATCCGGGCACAGGACCAAGTCAGCAAGAGCTAGCCCTGGTGAGCAAACACTGCCCATTACAGGTTCAGAACATGCACCGGGTTCCCCAAAACCGTCTTCAGCCACATGACTCAACAGCTCTATGCGATAGGAACTGTCAGTGTTTTTGCAACTACAACATTAAACCAAATGCTATGGGCTTTTCAAGTAGTATTCACAACACTGACGGAAAGTTTCTTCAAAGCGAGCTCTGGCTAATCTTCAAAGCCACGGTTAGGCAAAATGACCGTGTGACAGCTTCAAAGCCACTGAGTCATGACCCAGCCCTGATGTTGTACCAGCTAGGTTCAGATTTTGGAAATCAGGGCGCTTGCATCCATTGCCTTTTCCAGGAAAAGGAAGAAAACACTCAGTTGATAAACCTTAGTACTCAGATAATGATTTAATAAGAGTCCAAAAGTAGGCTGTCACCCAAAGCAAACATCCTTAACTGACCCTACCGTGTACGGATTCAGCTTTGATGATTCAACAAAATCCTGACTGACTGCTGTGGCCTGAGAGTAACCAAAGGACTGTTCTCTCTACACAAAGTCAGGAGCGAATACCAACCTTTATTTGCACTTGGTTTCCAGTTCAAAGCCACCTTAGACAGTGTGGCAAAGTGAGAAAAAGCACAGATCCTGGGACCGAGGTTCAGATTCCATCTCAAGCGAGCCTATGAACTGCGTGACAACAGGCAGACAGTACCTGTGGCGTCTATGAGAAAGCAGGGAGAGCACCACCCCAGCTTCTAGCAGCTCTACAGCTGCCTGGACCTGCAGGCCCTCCTAGGCCTCCTTCCTCCCCAGCACAGTGTGTGCTTTGGGCGTGTGGCTCTGGGTCCAGCTCTGTTCAGCGTGGGACTCCAGGTGAACTACTGAACCTCTGAGGTGTACCCCCAACCCCAAACTTTCACCAAAAGTCATAAAGAGGAACTCTAGAACTGGGGCCAGGACTGAGAAAAACTGCTCAGAGTGCTTAATAAATACTAGTTATTTACAACAGTGCCCAAGCCGAAGGCGGAGGCCTTTGCACACAGCTGCCGCCCTCTGGCTCTGCTTCTGCGGCGGAAAAGGATGCGGCATTTGCTTTTGCCACGATCCCTTTCCATTTGACTGGCAGGTTAAATAACATGGTTTTTAAAGTCATATACTTTATATTCTTCCTAAAAACCACCCAAACACTAGCTGTGTGCGCGCACACACACAGAAACCAGGAGGTAGTTTAAATCACAATGAAAAATCAACACTTTCTCGGATTCTGTGTCACAGAGTGGTGGCCAGTGGCTACACGATAGCGATTTTTAAATGACTGGTTAAGTGAAAACCAGAAAGGAAACTATTCCAGGAGAGTAGATAACATTTACAAGGAAACAGTAAGTACAATTGTAGTTTAATTTCTTGGTCTCTGAAAACTCAGCTGTGACTGCTTTCCATGAACAGTTCCGGTTCTACGTGTTTCCTCTAACGCTACAGGCACAGCCTCCGGGAATCTACAGCTTCCTAAGAGTCTCCAGGGAGTCTGTTTGGCGACCTCCTTTCCCTCCGCGCTCCCGCGGAGGAGTCTATACTATCTCTTATGTACACAGTTTAAACATTATTCCTGGACTTCATTTGAAATTCCTTCAGTAAAAACACAGTCACCATTCTTCACCTGCTTGGGAAAGGGCCTGCTCTCAAGCCTCTGGAGAAGCCCCTCTAACAGCCCAGCCCGAAAAAGTGCGACAAATTCACACAACATGGGAAAAGCAACATCTATTGTTCTCAGAGTCTGACTGTCTTGGCCCAGCTGGAAAAGTCTCCACAGGTGCGCAGTGCAGCTCCGCGGTGCCGGGATACGGGCGCTTTCAAGACAGCGCAGGGAAGTCTTCAGGGTCATCCGGGTTGGGGGCGACATCTTGCATCTAAAGAAGAAAAGACACACTTTGAAATCCACTGCCCCTTCATCCATTCCCAGTGGCCCAGTGGGATAACAAGGGCCTGGCACCAACGCTGAGGGGCCTGCATTAGAGGCAGGATCCACAGTGGGAAGGGGAGAGACACAGGTCACTGCTAACCCAGGAAAGCACAGCTCCCCTCCCACACAGGCCTCCGGTCTCCTCGAAAAAGGAGCTGCCTCCCTTCCTATGTCCTGCAAGCTCTTACTGGGGGGCTCTGCACGGGCACGTCCTTCATCGAGTAAATGGAACGGTTACTGCGTGCCAGGCACTGGAGGGAGGAGGAGGGGCACAGACAGTGCCTGTCCTCGGGGAGCTCATGGCTCTGGAGAAACGGACCATCGAGTCAGGAGCTTCACTAACACGTCCTGGGAGGGAGGGGCCACAGGAGGGCCGTCCAGTGCAATTTGATGGCAAAGTGGACACCAAGGTCAGGCAAGGTTTCGTGGGAAGAGAAGGTTCTCCCTGGGATGAACCTCAGTGGATAAGCAAAGGGAACGAGGACCCGGATTGGGAAACAGTGTGGCCTGATGGGGGCAGGGGTGGCCCTGAGGGCTCTTCTGAGGTGGGGGGTACACAGCTTGTGGAGGTGGGGACAGATGCCAGTGAAGAGACGGGAGGCGCTGGGTCTCAGAGCGGTTCCCAGCACACGCCCCGGAGTGCTGCAGGGGCCAGAGTCCGCGATAGGAAAGGAGTGAGGATGTGCTTCCTATCTCAGAATAGACCCTGTTTCCAGCCTGGCCCCAAATATACCCCCACCCCCACCCCCCAAAAAATTGTGTTTTTGCTCCTGCTTCAGCAAAACCAAACCACAGATACCGCTTCCAGGGGCTGCTCCCTAGAGCGAGGGAACTGGGCAGCCAGAGGAGCACTGCGAAGACCAGCCACAGACAAGGGGTGTGTGCCACAGGGCCTCAGGGCTGACTTCCGACGAACAAGTGTCACTATCACATTAGGAAGCACCTACTACATGCCAGGCACTGCATAAACTGATAATGAGCAAAAGCAGCCGCTGACTAATAGCCACACCAGTGGGAATACAGTCACACACGGAGATCAGGCTTCAATGAAAAGAAACTCCTTTGCTCCGAGACCTTGACCGGTCTAGGAGATGTGATCAAAGAAACCTGTGAGGAAGTGAGGTCGGAAGGATGAACGGAGGCCGCAGGCAGAGGCCAGGGGTAAGGGGCATGCTGTGTCGAGAGCTAGAAGCAGGCAGCCTTGGCTGAGGACGGTGTGAGGCCGGTGAGCTGGGGCGGGGTTGAGGAAGGTCCCCTCACAAAGGGCTTGAGATCTTAGGACGGATTCTGTTCACTCTGACAGCATCACTTGAGCCCAAGGTATACAATCAGGCCACAGTGAGCAAGATGTCAGGTGCTCCAGTTCAGTCCCAAGCCTGGGGATCTTGTCTAATGCAGATGAGAGTGAGTTTTTCTCGGACCCCGGGAGTGCCTTCACAGCAGACCCTGGAAGCCAGGGCTCCAGAATGGTCTCTAGCCAAGATGTCCATGATGCTGCAACACCGTCCAAATCCCCAACATCAGGCCCACGCTAGCTACAGGAAAAGCCACCGCAGAAGCCGATGACCCTCTGAACTAGACCCTCCTGGGCCGGGACACTGTCCTGATTCACTTCCTTCAGCAAACCATTCGGGATTGATAATGCAGACACCTACCACCACTTCTGCTCTGGGTCCGTAGTTCTCTGCCCTCCTGATCCTTCCCCGGCCTCCCCGGGTGCCTCCTCTGGCTCCGCGCCCGGGACGAGGGAGGTTGCCAAAATTAATCTCCAGCTGGGATGTGATGTCATTGGCGGGTTTCCGGAAAACATGGGAATCGTCCTCATAGTCATCTTTTACCATCTGAAACACAGTTACAGCATCCAACATGCACAAGTCCATAGCCAATCCCCACACTCATCTGGCTTAGTGGCTGCCATGTGCTGCACAGGAGCTAAAGCACCGTCAGGGGCTAGACAGGGCCACGCTCTGGAAGTGTCTCTGGCCCTGGGCTGCAGAGCTGGACACAGGAGGACGGCACCTGCTGTTCCAGTTCCAAGACAGTGAGTTCCGTGTGTTTGCAGTCCCACATTCTTGCAATTACAATCTTAATCCAAACACCTTGGAACTTAGGATTTCAAGTGGGACCAAATTTCTATCACCTGAGCAGGTTAAGATGTAAGATTCGGCATGACTAATAATAGCAAACGATATACATGTTTTATATCTAAGTGTATTTTGCTGAGATAAAAAAGTTTTCATTTTTGCTGATTTTCTGTCTTATCTGTTCACAAATGCTTTGATAAACAAGGAAATATCTCCTTCCCCGAATTTAATAGAGAAATCCCTTTCAGCATGGGTGCTGACTCTAAATACCATGTGCTAGAAATCACATGATTTATAATAAACAATTCTCACTCAAAATACAGAGAAATTGTATAAAAACAACACAGTATGGTTACCTGAGTGTTCTACCAACACCGCACAAAGTCAAGCTGCTTTTTAACAACTGCTTTCATTAAAATTCTGTGTCTTGTGACAACTATATTAATTAAATCTGATCCAAATTTGATTTGGCTTCAACTCATAATAATGGATAACACACACACAAACACACACACACACACAAACCCACTTTAAGTAAAATAAAAACCTACAGAAAAGAAGATATGTCAGTGATCTCAGATGAGAATCTCCAAAGTACCACAACATTAAACATTTACTACAACCAGGAAATGGAACCAAGTTTCCACAAGCACATCCACACCTTTAGGCCATAGGCTCAGGGCAGCCTTCACGCTTAACATTTGTGTCCCCTTTAAGGTCTCAGGTTAAAATAAAGCAGAGGCTTTAGGTAGTTGGATGCTTAGTGCTAAAAAGGTGAAGAAAAACAATCCAGGAGCACTGGCACTCTGTAAAAAGATAAACACACAAAAAATAGTGACAGGCAGAATAATCAACTCTTGCCTCGTTTGGCACTCAGCAGGGAAGCCCTGGGAAGGTCTCCCTGGGGGCCCTGCTTTGAGCCGCCTCCCATTGCAGGAAGGGGCAGGAAGGGGCAGGAAGGGCCTCGGGAGAGTGGAGCAGGGAGTGGACACACAGTCTAAGGACATACGGAGGCTTGGGCTCCACTCGCAGCTCCAGCTGGCCCTGGCCAAAGTGCTTTAACTGCCCAATGCCTTACACGGGGTTGTTACTAGGTCCGAACTTTGCTAGGTATTCTAGTGCTTTTGTCTCTTCGGGTGTCCAGAACAAAGTAAACTGATGAACCCAAGATCAGGCTTGTGTTGCTTTAAGAACAATTCCTAGCTAAAAGCTTCAATCCTTTCAGATTAACAAGGACCAATTGTGTGCTTCACTGAGACCAAGCTCGATGACTCAGCTAACCCACTTGCTTCAAATATTCTGGGAGACCTCTGGAGCCAGGGAGGACGAATCTGGTGTGGATTAAGAAAGAACAGCTTCTATTTTTACCTAACATGTCAGCTGCACATTTCAATCCTGACAGCACATTTGTTTTTGAGAAAATTTTACTTACAATGCCTAGAACAAAAAAGAACAAAGGAAGTGGACAGGTAAAGAACCAACCCAGCTAGCTAATGGAATTAGAAATCACCTCCCAGAGATTGCCAAGGAAATAAAGCTCTGGCCACCTATGTCTACAAAAAGCCATTGCTCGTGGAACAGCTCAGAACTTACTAGTAAGGCCTCCTACAGCTTGGACTGACCAAAACAGGAGGATGGGAGAGAATCCTGTATCTTTTTTTTTTTTTTTTTGAGACGGAGTCTCACTCTGTCGCCCAGGCTGCAGTGCAGTGGTGTGATCTGGGCTCACTGCAAACTCCGCCTCCCGGGTTCACGCCATTCTCCTGCCTCAGCCTCCCGAGTAGCTGGGACTACAGGCGCCGCCACCACGCCCGGCTATTTTTTGTATTTTAAGTAGAGACAGGGTTTCACCATGTTGGCCAGGAGGGTCTCAAACTCCTAACCTGAGGTGATCCACCCGCCTTGGCCTCCCAAGAACCCTGTATCTTAAATGACCCCCTAATCAAAGTATTCACTCAGAAAATGAAACTAACCAAAGTGTAAATGACAACTCTACAACAGGGTAACATTCCTGAGATTCCACATGAAAATCAATGACTAACACCCCGCAGAGGAAGAACCCGCTCACTCCCACCTCGACACAGCGACCGGTATCAAGCTGTAACGGAATGATCCAGATTCAAATCCCATAATGAGAACGCTTCAGTGGACCTTGCCTTAAGTTCAGTAACTTAAGTAGGAGACTCAATGACCCAGTGGCATCCCTATCAACACATGCTGCTGGATGTTTCCCCGACACCTCTCCCTGCAAAACTGAAGCTTCTGAGAAGAGCCGGATGGAAGCCGTGAGCAATGAGGCCTCGCAACACGGAGGAGCTCCCGGCAACCCCCGCAGCACACTGGCCGCTGGGGCCTGACCAAGCAGCCAGGCAGTTCGGGGCCTCATTTCCCGCCACCTCTGCAGTTAGGCAAGGGGCGCGACGCTGCTGAGCCAACACGGGAAAGGCGTCAGAAGAGCATGGAACCTCCACCACAGTTTCAAACGTCATCAACTACTCATAGTGAAATGCTCTCATCAAAAATCAGAGTTGAAAGTCAAGTAAACTACTCAGGGAAAACAGAGTGTAGTTATCCTTTGAATAACTTGGAAGTGTACAAGACACAGTCTGTAACTCTCGCTTGAGAAAAAGGAAAACAAGGAACACACAGTATGTGTACAGTCCCAGCACAGCCCCAGGGGGAGGAGAAGATACACTGTTCCTCTAACTGCTCTGAGCTGCTCTCAATACATCAAGTTTCAATTCCTTTTCTTAATGAACAATAAAGATACAGTAAAATTAGGCATAGATCATCTCTGATTAGAAACAAAAGCGCCAATTACTAACGTTTCATTTTCAAGATAGAAGTGGAAAGGTCCATTTCACTTCCAATAAGGTAAAAGTAAAGATTACCTCTACATACGAAATGTAATGCTTACATCATCTCTATATTTTGACTTGTGAATCACCACTGCTTTGGAAGGAACAGTGGATTCTGGTTTCCGGATGTTAAACTCAGGCTTTGGTCTGGTCTGTTCTTGAAGATTTTTCCATTCATCTAAAGTCATCTCTTGAACTTGGGTTTCTTCTTCTACCTCCAACTCGGGAATTCTATAAAGAGATGTATAATCGTAAAGAATAATTTTTGATGGTATAAAAATGTCTACGTTATTAAAGAAAAAGTTATAACCATTTATTCTGCATATTTTTGTGGTACTGCATTTCAAATGCAAGTAAGGTAAGAAAATCTTTGACTCACAAACTTCCATATTTCATTTTCAACATTTTATGTTATCACTGCCAACAGAAAATACTTCCTGTGTTCAAAGCAATCTTTGAAAAATGGGAACATCACCACCCTGATGACATTAACGTTACACTTCACCACTCCATGACAGACAAAACGAGGTAATTATGGAAAACGAGCTGAAATACAATACAGGAAACCATAAACAGAAGTTTTAAAGCAGTGGCTCATAAATGCATACTTTTGTAAATATCCTCTTTAATGAATTTTAAAAAGAAAACAAAAGACAGAAATATAGATCGAGAGAAAATAATTCAGAGTCCAGAAATAAACCCTCACATTTATGGTCCATTGATTTTTTTTTCCAACCGTGGTGCCAAAGACAATTCAATGGGGAATGAAAAGTATTTTCAACAAATGATGCCGGGACAACTGGATATCCACACCAAAAGAAAGCAGCTAGACCTCCCTCACACCATAAATACAAGAGCTAAACTAGAAAACTCTTAGCAGAAAACCTAGGCAGAAACCTTCTTAACCCTGGATTCCGCAATGGTTTCTTCCACGACACCAAAAGCACAAGCAACAAAAGTACATACGTTGAACATCAGCAGAAAAAGACAGCCCACAGAATGGGAGAAAATATTTACAAGTGATGTATCTCATAAGGGACTTGTATCTGGAATACATAAAGAATCCTTTATGAACAGCCAGGCGTGGTGGCTCATGCCCAGAGTCCCAGCTACTCAGGGGGCTGAGGTAGGAGGATTGCTTGAGGCCAGATGTTCCAGGTGCAGTGAGCTGTGATCACATGCTGTCTCTTATACACATCTAGATGTGTATAAGAGACAGCGACAGAGCGGGACTCCGTCTCAAAAAAAAAAAAAAAAAAAAAAAAAAAAGAATGCTTTATGAATTCTAGATACAAGTTGTCTTTAATTAAGACAAATGAACACCCTCCCCTCAAAAAAGGCAAGGATCCGAATAAACATTTTTCCAGAGAAGATATACAAATAGGCAGTAAGATGTTGCACATCATTAGCTATTAGAGAAAGACAAGTCAAAACCACAGAGCTGCACCATTCCACACCCAGTGGGATGGTTAGAATCAAAAAGACATTTGACAAGCGTTGGGGAGGACATGGAGAAACTGGAACCCACATACACTGCCAGTGGGAATGTGAAATGGTGTAGCCACTTTGGAAAGCAGTCTGGTGGTTCTTCAAAAATCTAAGCTGAGTTAGCCTCTGACCCAGAAATTTCACTCCTGGGTTTATACCCAAGAGAAATGAAAACATACATCCACATGCAAACTTAAACCCAAGTGTTCACTGCAGCGCTATTCATAATAGCCAAAAAGTGGACACAACCTAAATGTCTATCAACTAATGAGTGGATAAACCAAATATGGCAGACTTTTTGGAATATTACCTGGCAATAAAAAGAAACAAAGTATTAATACACATTACAACCTGAACAAACCTTGAAAAAATGATGCAAGTGAAATAAGCCAGGCAGAAAAGACTTCTGTGTATGATGCCATTTACATGAACTATTCAGAGGGGCCAGGTTCACAGACAGGAAGCAGATGAGCGGCGGCCAGGGCTGCAGGGAGGAGGATAGGGGGTGATGCTGAACGGGCACGAGGTTGCCTTTTGGGGTGATGACAGCGTTCTGGAGCCAGATCATGGTGATGGTTGCATAACACTCTGAATGGACTAAATGCCACTGAATTGTACACTTCAAAAGGACTAAATTGTAGATTTGAAAATCACCAAAAAATACGCAAAAAAAAAAAAGGAAATGAAGACTGGCACATGCTACAACATGGATGAAACGGAAAACCTGATGCTAACAGTTAAAATAAGCCAGGCACAAAAGGAACATTGAATGATTCCACTGAGATGAGGCACCTAGAATAGGCACATTCATAAGCACAAGTAAAATAGAGGTTACTACATGCTGAGGGGAAATGGGGAGTTAGTGCTGAATGGATATAGAGTTTCTGTTTGTGATGAAAAAGTTCTACAAGGCCGGGCGTGGTGGCTCACGCCTGTAATCCCAGCACTTGGGAGGCCGAGGCGGGCGGATCACAAGGTCAGGAGTTCGAGACCAGCCTGGCCAATATGATGAAACCCTGTCTCTACTAAAAAATACCAAAAAAATTAGCTGGGC
>NW_012101599.1:593788-595190 GCF_000951045.1 Mandrillus leucophaeus
ACTGAAGAGCTGATGTAATTTAAGGTTCTGTTATAGAAATACACAGATCAATGTTATGAAAAATATAAGCAAAATCAGTAGAGAAGCCTAACCACAGAGCATCCAAAGAGACAAATTTGCAGTGACTTTACAATACCAGGCCGATGGCTGAAAAAACATCAAAGAAAAAGTAACATGAAGGAATATGAAGGAACTTTCTGGCGTGATTGATAATGTTCTGTATATTGACAGGAGTTTGGATTCCACAAGTACATGCATTTATCAAAACAGTGAATTACACTTAAGATTTATACATTTCACAGTATATACATTTTATATCAGAAGAAGAAACTGTAAACAAACATTAAGTTCTATTTAGTGATATGCATGTTGAACTATTTAGGGGGAAGTATATAGATGTCTACAATTTATTATGAAATGTGTCAAAAAACATGGTAGATTAATGATGAATACTTACATAAAACGAATATATAAGATATAAATGGTAGTATTTAGGTAGTGGTAAGTATAGATGTTCGCTATAAAATTCTTTAAACTTTGCTGTGTTTTGAAATTTTCAGAATAAAATGCTGGAAAAATACCAATATCAAAACAGAGATCTCAAATAGATATTAGCAAAAATATTGAAAGATACTAAGACGCCGGAACAGCAAATCAATGGAGCCACCCAAACCGATCCAGAAGAACTTGGTGAAAAATTCTAGTATAGCAGCTAAGAAAGGAATGAGGACTACCTCCATACACTGCCATGGAGCGCCTTCCAGAGTGAATGAGAAAAGCAAGGAGGGGTGTGCGGTACCTTGGAGACCACACAAATACATATGGATAGCACAGACGGAGATAGAGCGGGTTTTTTTTGTTGTTTGTTTTTGAGACAGGGTCTCACTCTGTCACCCAGGCTGGAGTGCGGTGGCGTGATCTCTGCTCACTGCAACCTCCACCTCCTGGGCTCAAGGGATCCTCTCACTTCAGCCCTCAGAGTAGCTGGGACTACTACAGGCAGGCACCACCATACCCGGCTAATTTTTTATTTTTTGTAGAGATGGGGTGGGGGAGGGTCTCACCGGTTGCCTAGGCTGGTTTCAAACTAAGCTCAAGCAATTCACCCACCTTGGCCTCCCACAGTGCTGGGATTACAGGCATGAGCCACCACACTGGGCCATTTTTTTTTAATTGGAATGTAAGCCAGGAAAAGAACAGGGATAAAAGCTATTTGAAAATATCATGTTTTGGTTGGGCATGGTGGCTCATGTCTGTAATCCCAGCACTTTGGGAGGCCGAGGCCAGTTGATCACTTGAGGTCAGGAATTCGACACAGGCCTGGTCAACATGGTGAAATCCTGTCTCTCCTAAAAATGCAAAAATTAGCTGGGCATGGTGGCAGACACCTGTAATCCCAGCT
>NW_012101599.1:600185-602337 GCF_000951045.1 Mandrillus leucophaeus
GATACAAATCACACAGTAAGTATGCTCAGAGAAAGAACACAGACCAAAAAAGAACACAAGCTGCATGATTCCATTCATATAAAATTATAGCAACTGCAAAGAAATCTGTAGTGACAGAAAGTAGATCACTGGTTGCCGGGGGGAAATGGGGCGAGAGAGAGGGCCTACAAAAGAACGCTAGGAAATGTTGTGGGGCAACGGCTGTGCTCATGATTTTGCCCATGGTGATACTTTCACAAGTGTACACATATATCAGAGCTTGTAAAACTGTACATGCTAAATATGTGCCATTTATCGGATGTGAACTATATCTCAAAGCTGTTTTAAAAACAGACAAGAGACTAACCAATTGACATGTATATTTCAATATTGTTTCAAACGAATTATCTTTCTAAAAAAAGTTTTGAGACAATCGGAAACTGAAGAAGTGTCTTGGTATGAATGATATCAAGGATATTAAAAAAATTTTAATGGAGTAGTAGTATTCCAGTTATGTTATTTAAAAAGAGTAGTAGGTATAACACTGCGAAACACTTATGAGTGGCAGATGATACCCTGGGGGAGGCAGAAGTTAGCAGAAATATGCATGAAACAGGGATGGCCGTGGTTTGGTAACAGTTTAAGCTGAACAACTTACTTACAAGTTCTTTATACTACTAAATTTGTATAATTTTCCATAATATAAATTTTTAATACAGAGCTAAAAATAAATATTAAGGAATCATAATCTTCTTTAACCTACGTTTGACAAAATTTTAAAAATCAACAGAACTGAATGCTATAAATTTGGTAATTCTTTCATACTTAAGATGACCTAATAAAACTTCATAAATTCCAGAAAATTCAATTCTAGAAAGAATAGATTTTACATTAAGGCCACAGAAGTACTTGTTATTAACACACTTCGCTTATTTTAAAGGACATCATATCTAAACAAAGAACTAGTACAAGTTATATATTAAATGCAAGCTTGAAATTGTGTGTAGACACATAAAGCATATAGTGAAATTCAGATTAGTTACCAGTTACAGCCTCCTTCAGCAGTATCAGCCTGAAGCTGTTGACTGGAATGCACCTCATTCAAGAATACAGGCATGGATGCCCCACATCCCTCCCTGCTTATCAGCTGCAGTTTCAACAAGCCACATCGAAAGCAGCATAGTATCACCAAGGACAGGCTCCTTAACCCGATTTCCTACCCACTAAAAGTTATGAGCAAACACACATGGTGACAATCCTGTGACACATACCCCATTTCCCATTTGATTGGTTCTGAGTACAGTTTTACTGGCAGTTTTAGCAATGACTAAATATTCAACAGGAAGAGATGTATCCTTCGATTCTAGGAAGGGCTCATGCGGGTATATTTCTAACAACTAAGAGCCTCATAACTGCTATTGTTTTAACACCCCCATTTTTGAGTAATTCGAAGACCTTCACAATCCTTGGTTTATTATACAAAACTTTTGGGAGGGAATTTTCTATGAAAGTAACTTATGGATATAAGGTGGTCAAATCTATGGTAATGTGAATAATGCTATATACAAATTTGATAGTTATATATTTGTTTCTCAACATGTGAAATTATAGAAATCACACTGCTTTAACCACAGTTCCCTTTATTTAGAAATGAATGAGACTAGCTGACACTGTACGCTCACCATGTGCCGATGCTATTCAAAATGCTTTATATTAATTATTTCATGACATCGTTAGATATAATTAATATCCCATTTTACAGCTAAGAATACCGAGGCAGAGAGAGGCCACATAGCAAGCACACAAACAGAAGAGGCAAGTTCCAATCCTGTCATTGCGTTTCCAAAGCCCACACTCAACCTCTGTGCTCCACCGAGATGCAGGGAATAAGGGGGCAGAGAAATATACCTAGATGGAAAACAGTCATGATAGGCACAGAGGAAAGATACAAAACATCGATTCAAATGTCCACGTTTCCATCCATGCAATACCTTTTCACCTGAATATATGAAAGAGTGCAGTGAATCACAGAAAGCAGGTTCCAGAAATAAAGCTTTACTAGTTGGATATTTAACTGGGACAAGTGAATTTAACCTAAAAAGTAAGAAAATCTTCATTGTTTAAGCAAATACGCTAGGAAACTGATTACAATAAAAAATAATTTGTTGCAGAT
>NW_012101599.1:603017-609137 GCF_000951045.1 Mandrillus leucophaeus
GCCTCCCAAAGTGCTGGGATTACAGGTGTGAGCCACCGCACCTGGTCAATGTTAGAGTTATTCTTAAAATACAAGGAGTCATCACAGGTATCGTCGGACACTAGAACACCATGCGACAAGGAACAGTTAGTACTTCTGTAATGAAAGGAAGAAGACGGAAGGATGGAAGGGCACTGCACATATAATTATCAGTAACATACATCCTATTTGAGGAAAATGGAAGTACACTTTAGGTTGTGTGTTTGAACATAAGTAAGAGTACATCAGATTCATCTACCAAGACGTTCTAGAACTGAGAGGTACGCTGAACGTACATTCAGGCTAAATGCCAGAAGCCAGAGTGCAAAATCCACACTCAAACAGGGCTGAGACCAGAGAACATCGCTGTCACTCAATGTGTTCCTCGGATACCAGCCCAACTTTTAGAGTCTCAAAAAATGATAACTGTATTATTAGAAATTTTAGTAATAATGTTAAAATCTGACAAGGCAATGCAGAAAAAAGAATGTCTCCGCACGGTCACCCAACACCTGCACTGCACTTGCAATCCCAAATAGAGGCTCACTTTCCCCCAGTCAGCAGAAAAGACAGAGAAAGGTTTTCCAGCTAGCTCTCCTGGGATATTGCAGACAGAAAGTCAACAAGCTTTATTTTCTTTCGGAGTGACTAAATATTTTTGTCTAATATTACGAATGCTAGAGTATCTCAATCAATTCTGTAGATTAGAACAATACTATAATTTACTCTCTGTTATTCTGCCTTATATTACCTGAATTTGTATAAATGTTTATTGGCTCAAAAAGGATATAATGTTCTCCTGAAGGTATCCAGTTAACTTTCTCAACATTCATATGAACTGTTAAACGAGTTCCTTAGTTAGCTCACTGTCTAAATATTCATATTAACTGTTAATCCTATTTCTTTAATGAAACACATTTCTCGTTTTGAATAATACATTGAAATGGTTTTGAATCGTAAATTAACAGCTTTCACAATCATCAATCACTGTGGCCTTTCGCTCTTGCAATAAGTAACAATAAAAACAGCAGATGATATTAATAAAGCACTAGCTACATGCCAGGCATCACTCTAGGACACGGAGACACACACACACACATACACACGCACACACAATCTTTACAAGAACCCTATAATGTAGGGACGTTATTATTCCCATTTTACAGATGAAGAAAACTGAGCCACGGAAAAAGAGAAATTAAATAACTTGCCCAACTAGTAAGGGGCAGAGCTGGGATTTCAACTCATCACACCGGTTCAATGTCTGTGCTCTTAACCACTAGACACCCTGCCTTTTGGCAGCTGAAGGATGAGTAAGAGATAGACAGGTAAAGAGTAAAGGGGGTTTGGGAAAACAAAGCAACAACAGTTGTGAAAGCTGTACGGCAAGTGTGAGGGCAGGGGCAGGATAAAAGTATGTTTGAGAACATGAAATAAAGGTCTCATGGTGAACCTAGAGAAGGCACAGGAATATCTGAACTTGAGGGTTTTGCAGGGGCCAGACCACACAGGACTCTGCAGGTCAGGACAGGGGACAGAAAAAGGACAGGAAGACATCGGGGGGTCTCACGCAAGGGGTGGGGGCATGACAATCCGAATGCAGTGTGAACACCACTTTGGCGTAGAAGGTGAGGATACAGAGAGCCCTGTGAGGGGCTCCAGCGGTGGTCCAGATAACAATGGCTTAGACGACGCTGGTGAGCGGCGATGCTCAGTTTCTAGGGGTACAATCGCCAGAGCAGAGGGAAGGACTGGGTTTTGGAAAGAGGAGGGTCAAGAAGACAGAAGTTCCAAGGATGACTCGTAGGTTTCTGGTTTGTACAGCTGGATGGAAACACCGAGTGAGGACCAGAGGTATGTGGGGGGAGTCGGCTCAGTCTCGGTCAGGCTGGGCACGGCAGCGTCTGGAACGTCCCAGGAGAAGCGTCCAGCAGGCAGATGGACCCACAGGCCTGGAGCCCACGTTGAAGGTTGGAGCCAGAGACACATATTCCACAGTTAGCATGTAAATGACAATTTAAGCCACAGAAGTGCATAAGATCCTATAAAGAAACTCTATAGAAAGAGAAGGCCTAAGGCAGGGCCCTGAAGGACTTAACGTTTTAAAAAACCAGAAAGACAAGGATGAACCTGCAAAGGAGATGCCGAGAGGCAGAAGGAAAACCAGAAGAGCAGAGTGATCACAGAAACCAACAGGAGAGCACGTTTACGAAGAAATCAATGAAGTCAAATGCTTCTGAGAGGTCAAGACGCAGACCGCAGCATCCATTAGATCCGGAGACATGGTGACTGTTTCAGAAGGGCAATGAGGACAGAAGCCAGGCCTGGGCTAAAGTGAGGAAGAAGTGGAGGCGAGGAAGTGAAGAAGGCCACACACAACTCTGAAAGAGGCGGCTGACGGAGAATGTGGGGTCCAGAGGACACTTACACAGGAGAGACTGAGCATGTTTAAATGCTGACTGGAAGACTAGTCAGGAAGGAGATGGATATACCAAAAAAGGAAGGAGCTAACTGACAGCGTGACGTTTTCATGAAGTCAGTAGGAGAGAGGATACGAAGCGTGAAGAGGTCGGGGGGATGGCACCCCGATGGTTACCACGAGGGAAGGAGCCCAGGAGGTGTGCAGGTGTAGCAGTCTTGTATCTTTGGGAGTGGGAGGATGAGGAAGTTCCCACCTGATGGCTCCTGATCACTCTGTGACATAGAAGGAAACGTTGCATCCAAAAAATGAAAGAGGACGATGGGGGAAGGGTACAGTGGGAGGCAGTGCCAGGGTTTTGAGGAGAAATTAAAACAGTCATTAGAGAAGGTGGGAGAGTGAACCCAAGAACCGGGATCGCCAAGGCCTGGCTTCAGAATCTCGGTGACCGGGAATGTACGGGGTTCTAACCGGGCCCGCGATGTGACTTGTATTGCTTAGCTTGTGGAACGCGCAGAGAGAAGGCAGATAGTGGAGTCACCCAGGAGGGGCTTTGCTAGCAAGTTACAGCAGAAAGTCCAAAGGGCCAGAGAGTTGAAGGTGCATGGGTATTTAAGAACTTGGAGGCCAGGCGCAGTGGCTCATGCCTGTAATCCCAGCACTTTGGGAGGCTGAGATGGGCGGATCACCAGAGGTTGGGAGTTCGAGACCAGCCTGGTCAACATGGAGAAACCCCATCTCTATTAAAAATACAAAGTTAGCTGGGCGTGGTGGCGCATGCCTGTAATCCCAGCTACTCAGGAGGCTGAGGAGAAGAATTGCTTGAACCTGGGAGGCGGAGGTTGCAGTGAGCCAAGATTGTGCCAGCCTGGCAATAAGAGCGAAACTCAGAATAAAAAAAAAAGCAGAAAAACAGAACTTGGAAGGGTGCTGGAGACGGAGCCAGGATCTAAGCTACATAATGAAGAGAGAGGGAGGGTGGACTGGGAGAGCGCAGAGGGGACGAGGCACTAGAGGTCCATCTGAGAGTCAGGCTACTCCAAGTCAAGGAGTTTAACAAGCTGCTGGAAAAGAGCTTGTAGGCAGAGGACAGAATGCCTAACTTTCACCAATTATCACTGATATTCATTAGGTTATCTGAACTAATTATTAATTAGTTTGATCACCAGTCATTAATACATTAAGGTCAGCCCTCCGTGATAGGATAAGGGGTTGAGATTCCTAGTCTGTGAAGAGCTCTTAGAAATCATCAAGAAAGGCCAGGTGTGATGGCTCACCTATAATCCCAGCACTTTGGGAGGCTAAAGAGGGTGGATCACTTGAGGTTAGGAGTTCGAGACCAGCCTGGCCAACATGCTGAAACCCCATCTCTACTAAAAATGCAAAAATTAGCCGGGTGTGGTGGCACACGCCTATAGTCCCAACTACTCAGGAGGCTGAGACAGGAGAATCGCTTGAACCCAGGAAGTGGAGGTTGCAGTGAGCCAAGATCGTGCCATTGCACTCCAGCCTGGGTGACAGAGCGAGATTCCATCTCAAAAAAAAATAAGGAAATCATTAAGAAGAGAACCAACACCACAATAGGGAATGAATGAAACACCCTACTTGGCTGGAGACTCCTCTTCCGGGGCGCCCTGGGCCTCCTCCACCACTGTGGGTTCCTCCATCAGTGCAGTCGGCTCCACGTCACTGAAAAACAGAAAGACCCTCTCTAGTCACACAAATACGTTCACACCAATGCGTTTGCACGTTTAAGATGGAGAAAACATTGTTTTCTGTTTTGGTTTGGTTTGTTTGTTTTTTTGAGATTGAGTCTCATTCTGTCACCTAGGCTGGAGTGCAGTGGTACAATCTCGGCTCACTGCAACCTCCCTCCCAGGTTCAAGAGATTCTCCTCCCTCAGTCTCCTGAGTAGCTGGGATTACAGGTGTCCACCACCACGCCCAGCTAATTTTTTTGTGTGTTTTTGGTAGAGACAGGGTTTCGCCATGTTGGCCAGGCTGGTTTCAAACTCCTGACCTCAAGTGATCCACCCACCTCGACCTCCCAAAGTGCTGGGATTACAGGTGTGAGCTGCCGTGCCTGACCTATTGAGGGCTTTAAAAGTAAGTTTTTAAAAAAAAAAAAAGTAACCATAAATTGAACTACAATAACAGAAAAGACTTTTACAATTTAAATAATTATTAAATTCTCAACTGCAAGCTTCTGTAATCAATTTTTTAAAAACTCACTCTTTAAAACAAAACTTGAATAATTAACTTTTATTTTTTAAAATGAAGGTTCCAGGCCGGCAGGGTGGCTCTCGCCTGGGATCCTAGCACGTTGGGAGGCCAAGGAGGGTGGGTCACTTAAGGCCAGGAGTTTGACACCAGCCTGGCCAACATGGTGAAACCCCATCTCTACTAAAAATACAAAAATTAGCCAGGCATGGTAGCAGGAGTGCAGTGGCACCATCACAGCTCACTGTGCTCTCGACCTCCTGGGCTCAAGGGAACTTCCCACCTCAGCCTCTGGAGTAGCTGGGACTACAGGCACACACCACCATGTCCGGCTAATTTTTTGTATTTTTTTGTAGAGATGGGATTTCACTTTGTTCCTCAGGCTGGTTTTGAACTCCTGGACTCCGGTGATCCACCTGCCTCAGCCTCCCTAAGTGCTAGGATTACAGGCATGAACCACAAAAAAACTGAGTATTTCTTAAACTTCAGCAATTAGCTGATTTTACAGAAAAGAAAAATCACAGATGTCCCCCCCGATGATGACCTAAATTATTTTATAAATGAATATAAAATATTGTGCCTACAGCTCTTATAGAACCCTATGATCAAAACTGAAAGACAATTAAGTTTCAAAATTAGCCACAATTAATTTGGCAGGTTCTGCTATTTTGTTGAAAGTAAATCAGCCAGGCACAGTGGCTCATACTTGTAATCTCAGCACTTTGGGAGGCCGAGGCGGGCAGATCACGAGGTCAGGGGATTGAGACCATCCTGGCCAACATGATGAAACTCCATCTCTACTAAAAATACAAAAATTAGCTGGGCGTGGTAACACGTGCCTGTAGTCCCAGCTACTTGGGAGGCTGAGGCAGGAAAATCGTTTGAACCCAGGAGGCGGAGGTTGCAGGGAGCTGAGATCGTGCCACTGCACTCCAGCCTGGCAACAGAGTGAGACTGTCTCAAAAAAAAAAAGGTAAATCACCAATGTTGGATTTATCAGAAGAAAGATATAACCCTAAGGCCCATGTCTATATTTTGACTTCAGTTGTACTGGTGCAGAAAATCCCTATTTGTGCACGTATGTTCCATAAAATGATGTTACACATTTCAAGGCTTTGTTACCTAGTTCAAATTTAATCAGACCTCACACTTAATCAAATCTCTGACAACAAACAGATTTTCATCAAATGTTTCTTTGAGAACAAATAAAACTGTCTTGCTCTTCACAATAAAAGTTGAAAGGCAGCATTACTGAAAACTGCATTCATGGGTGTCTATTCCCATTTTAACAATAATATCTGATACACTTTTTAAATTATTGCAGATGGAAAAATTCTATTCCAGCACAGATAAATAAATAGAAAAAATTCTATTTTAGCGCTGTCAAACTGTTGAAGAAAAGTATTATTACTGAAATGGCGCAGTCATACCAGTTTGAAGGCATTTTGTCCTTAAACCCAGTTA
>NW_012101599.1:609187-610124 GCF_000951045.1 Mandrillus leucophaeus
TGTGCACGTATGTTCCATAAAATGATGTTACACATTTCAAGGCTTTGTTACCTAGTTCAAATTTAATCAGCCCTCACACTTAATCAAATCTCTGACAACAAACAGATTTTCATCAAATGTTGCTTTGAGAACAAATAAAACTGTCTTGCTCTTCACAATAAAAGTTGAAAGGCAGCATTACTGAATCTGCATTCATGGGTGTCTATTCCCATTTTAACAATAATATCTGATACACTTTTTAAATTATTACAGATGGAAAAATTCTATTCCAGCACAGATAAATAGAAAAAATTCTATTTTAGCGCTGTCAAACTGTTGAAGAAAAGCATTATTACTGAAATGGCGCAGTCATACCAGTTTGAAGGCATTTTGTCCTTAAACCCAGTTAATGCTGTCAGTGTCTTCAAATAGGAATACTAAACTACCGCAAAGCCCTTACACCTTTAATACACGGCGAAGCACTTGGGCTTTGCCAGCCACAAACCATTACTTACTGTGTCAGGCTCACCTCCACTTTCTTCTCACTAATCTAAAGTAGCACATAACTCCTTCGCACTGCATCATTTTCATGACCTCAAGCTGATTTATTAAGAAATAAATTTCTTACTCCATTTATTAAGAAATGTACGAAGTAAATGTATAAATAAATAAAATTTATCTCTATTTATTAAGAAATTAGTTTTATTCTAAGAAAGCTTTCCATTACAAATTCTAACCACCTAAGAGCTTTGACTAGCTGGGTGTGGTGGTTTACGCCTGTAGTCTTAGCTCTTTGGGAGCCAAGGCAGGTGAACTGCTTGAGCCCAGAAGTTTGACACCAGCCTGGGAAACATGGCAGACCTGCATCTCTACTAAAAATACAAAAAAGGCCGGGCGCGGTGGCTCATGTCTGTAATCCCAGCACTTTGGGAGGCTGAGGCAGGCGGATCATGAGGTC
>NW_012101599.1:610174-616073 GCF_000951045.1 Mandrillus leucophaeus
TTTCTTACTCCATTTATTAAGAAATGTACGAAGTAAATGTATAAATAAATAAAATTTATCTCTATTTATTAAGAAATTAGTTTTATTCTAAGAAAAGCTTTCCATTACAAATTCTAACCACCTAAGAGCTTTGACTAGCTGGGTGTGGTGGCTTACGCCTGTAGTCTTAGCTCTTTGGGAGCCAAGGCAGGTGAACTGCTTGAGCCCAAAAGTTTGACACCAGCCTGGGAAACATGGCAGACCTGCATCTCTACTAAAAATACAAAAAAGGCCGGGCACGGTGGCTCATGTCTGTAATCCCAGCACTTTGGGAGGCTGAGGCAGGCGGATCATGAGGTCAGGAGATTAAGACCATCCTGGCTAACACGGTGAAACCCCATCTCTACCAAAAATACAAAAAAAAAAAAAAATTAGCCGGGCATGGTTGCATGCACCTGTAGTCCCAGCTACTAGGGAAGCTGAGGCAGGAGAATCACTTGAACCCGGGAGGGAGAGGTTGCAGTGAGCCGAGATCATGCCACTGCACTCCATCCTGGGCAACAGAGTGAGACTCTGTCGCAAAAAAAAAAAAAAAAAAAAGCGCCTGTAGTCCCAGCTACTCGGGAAGCTGAGGTGGAAGAAATCAACTGAGCCTGGGGTTTCAAGGTGATGGTAAGCCAAGACTGAGCCACCATCCTCCAGCATAGGCAACAGAGTCAGACCCTGTCTTAGAGAGAGAGGGGGAAAAAAAAGAGCTCTGACTTTCTAACTCACAAACCAATCCAAAATGAGTGCCATGGGGCACATGTCATTTTAACAATGAGACATGCCAGCCTGCCAGGGGCACAAGTGGTCACCTCTTAACATTACAAGGCCAAGGCTGGCGCTCCAGGATAAGTAACCACTTAGAGCCAAAATGATTTTAAGTTCAAAGGCAAATGGAAATGAAGTGGTGGTATTAGATAAGGTGGTAAATCTGATGATTAAGAAAGAAGGTGCCCAAGCAAGGCATAGTAGCTCATGCCTATAATCCCAGCACTTTGGAAGGCCGAGGCAGGTGGATCACCTGAGGTCAGAAGTTTGAGACTAGCCTGGCCAACATGGTGAAACTGCATCTCTACTAAAAATACAAAAAGTAACCAGGCGTAGCGGCGGGCACCTATAATCCCAGCTATTCGGGAAGCTAAGGCAGGAGAATTGCTTGAACCTGGGAGGTGGAAGTTGCAGTGAGCCGAGATCACACCACTGCACTCCAGCCTGGGCGACAGAGCAAGACTCCATCCTGTCTCTTATACACATCTAGATGTGTATAAGAGACAGCTATTCTTCCAAGTGGAAGCCTGGATCCCCTCAAGCCTTTGCGCTAGCGGGAAGCCTGCCCTGTAGCACTGCTCACACTGCCCTGCCTGCCGCGTGCCCTACCTCTTCTTCTGCAGACACCAGGAAGGCATCATCCCTCCAGCTGTGAAATAAAACAGAGCAGAACCATGTATCCACTCTAACTAGCAGGACTGGCACACATCTAAGGCACCATGAAGCCTCAGAGAAATGTCCAACTTGAGCCTCAGGTGAAACCTGTCACTAAGCTTCAATCTACAAATGATTTTATAAAATGAAGATGTGTCAAGGATCCACATGAACTTTGAAAGGTAAAAACATATAGAATATCCAGAAATTTAAAAAGCATTTCAGGCCGGATGTGGTGGCTCATGCCTGTAATCCTAGCACTTTGGGAGGCTGAGGCAGGAGGACTGCCTGAGCCCAGGAGTTCCAGACCAGCGTGGGCAACATAGTGAGATCCTGTCTCTATTTTAAAAAATAATAAAATTAAACAAAACAAAAAACCTTTTTTTGTTTTTTTGAGATGCTGAGTCTCGCTCTGTCATCGGGGCTGGAGAGCAGTGGTGCCATCTCGGCTCACTGCAACCTCCGCCTCCCAGAAGCAACTCTTCCACCTCAGCCCCCTGGGTAGCTGGGACTACAGGCGCCCACCACCATGCTCAGCTAGTTTTTGTATTTTTAGTAGAAATGGGGTTTCACCACGTTCTCCAGGCTGGTCTCAAACGCCCTACCTCAAGTGATCCACCCGCCTTGGCCTCCCAAAGTACTGGGATTACAGGCGTGAGCCACCGTGTGCAGCCAACAAAAAGTATTTTGAGGCATGTGCAAATGTACAGTGCCATATGTTTGAGGCATCAGCAAATACATGGTCATCTGTCACAAATATGTTTGGCTACAGAATTTTAAAAGCAGTTTAAATCTAACTGCAACATAGCAAACCTGTTTTAAAAAGTTATCTCACTAAACAAAAGCCTAAAGTCAGTCTCTACTTAGGGGCACAGAGGTATAAAGCACAACACGGAAGACATCATTTTCAAGAAAAGCAAAGATGCAGAGATTTCCACTTAACTGCGGGTTCTCAGAGGGCACACACTTACACCGTACCTGGTATCTTTGCCTGATCCCCAGGTTCGAACTCCACATCCACCCATGTTGTCTTCAGTTCTGACTGCTCTACGGAAAGAAACAAAAGTCCCGTAAACCAGAAGCTAGTCTCCGGTCGATCTCCACATCAGAAAGAGTGGTTCATGAAAATCCCAGGATCAGCTTCTCACAGGAATAACAGCACAGTACTAGAAAGTTAACTAAATATTAATGCAGAATAGATTCATACCATGTGCTGCCAACATCTTGAAGTGAAAATAGCATTTACAAAGAAACTTACATTTTGTCATTCCCACTGTATCTTTCAAATTCTCGCTTTCCTCTCTGGTCAAAAGCGTCAAAAACTCTGTTGCCGGGGCCACCTCTGCCTCTGCCGCGCATACCCCCTCTCGGGCCTCCACGTCCTCTCAGCGGTCTGTCTCGATCAAACCTATCACCTGGTCTAGGAAGAAATGGATATAATAAAAACTGGTAAATTAAAGGTCTAAGGTCTCCTCCGGAAAAAAATTCTAAAAGAAAATCATGGTTATAATAGACTGGAAAGAATGGTGGCTCGAATCATAAATTGATAGGGAACCTTTAGTGAGCACACACTGTAGACTATATACCGGCATTGTTCTGAGCACTTTACATATAGTAACCGGATGCTCGCAGACAAATCTTTAATATACAATTATTGCCTACAGAGGACGAAACGGAAGCACAGAGTAGGCTAAGTGGTGGGGCCAGCCTATGAGAGGCAGGTGCTAGACAGGCCCCAGTACTAATCCGAGTGGGGCATTCCTTTCTCTGGATCTAGTTTCCTTACTCAAAAAATAAGGATGTTAGATAAATAAACTCTAAAGTCCATTCCTGTCCTAATACTAAATCTTTAAGTTAAATTTGGAATGTTTTGTATAAGAAAAATGGTTAAACTTCAAATTATGCCCCTTCCCAAATCTCCCTCCTAAACACACAACCAGCCAGTATTGGAACTGTGAAAGCCTCAACCTGCCTTCCACCTCATCACTCCAGAAAAACGGCGAAGGGCAGCTGAAGACCTCTTTGTTAAGCCCAAGAGCAACTTTTGTCTTCGTGTGATTTGACCCCCGTGTCATATGACGCTGCTGGTCACCAATCTTCCTGACTTTTCTGGCTTCTCTTTTCTGCCTGCCCTTAGAAAATTATTTTTAGAATAGGTAATACCCAAACATGGTACAAAACTCACACTGTTCCTCAGCCACGCAATTCCACTTCTCAGAGGCAGCCAATTCAAGATGCAGAGAACAGAAAAGCTCTCCGCCTGCCTCTCGTGCCTAACCATTTGTCTTGGTGCTCTACACGGATACCCATCTGTCCTCATCCTTGTTGGCCTCCCACTTTCCTTTTGTCTGTTTTATGAGAACCCTACTTTAGATTGCTTTCTTTGAGGCAGGGCCGTGCTCTGTTGCCCAGGCTGGAGTGCAGTGGCAGGATCTCGGCTCACGCCACATCACCTGGCCTCCGTGCTAATGCTAACTGGCCCTGTGTCTCTCATCTGATTGCAGGACATGAAGCCAGTTACTTCCTAGACATCTCCACCTGGACATCCCCATGTCAGGCACACACATGCCCAACATGGAGCCCTTATTCCTCCTGTGACCCCCAACTCACAACATGAGCAAGAGTCCAAGCCACCCCTCCCTCTTCTTCCTCTGCCACATCAGAGCCTGGAGCCAGGACCTGATTGCTCACCCACTCCTCCCTGCACCGTTGCTGGTCACCATCACTTTCTGAGGACTCCTCTCTCCTTCACTAAGCTCTAAGCTCTTTTTCACCATTGTAACACTGGTTTAATAAGAGAAATGTTTTCTAATTTGGCAAGGCTTTTAAAAACATTTAAAATCACAAGAAATTACTTATTTAATAGACGTCCTGGCATCAAGAAACCTAGTGGCATTAGTGGCTCGAACACCAGCACTAGAGGTATGTTACAACCTACTTTTATGGCTAAAGTGTTACACTAAGAAGCCGCTAGGCCGGGCGCAGTGGCTCACGCCTGTAATCCCAGCACTTTGGAAGGCCGAGGCAGGTGGATCATGAGGTCAGCAGATTGAGACCATCCTGGCCAACACGGTGAAACCCCATCTCTACTAAAAATACAAAAAATTAGCCGCGCATGGTGGCGGGCGCCTGTAGTCCCAGCTCCTTGGGAGGCTGAGGCAGAATGGCGTGAACCTGGGAGGCGGAGCTTGCAGTGAGCCGAGATCGCACCACTGCACTCCAGCCTGGGCGACAGAGCAAGACTCCATCTCGGGGAAAAAAAAAAAAAAGCCGCTACACAATAGTGGGTAAAAAAAAATACAAAACTCACAATCTTCCTCACTCAAAAAATAAAGAAATACAGAAGTACTGATCATTAATGTTATACCAATCTCTTATAAGAAACACCAACCTCAACACATTCTCCAAGTTGGCTTTTCTGTCTCCCACCTCCTCTAACCAAAAATAGAAATCTTTGCAAAACCTGACTCTTGATTCTAAACTATAGCAAATATTTAAAGCAGGCTGGTCTTGGTGGCTCACGCCTGTTGGCTCACGCCTATAATCCCAGCACTTTGGGAGGCCAAAGACGGGCAGATCACTTGAGGTCAGGAGTTTGAGACCAGCCTGGCCAATATGGTGAGACCCCAACTCTACTAAAAATACAAAAATTAGCCAGGCCTGGTGGCGGACGCCTGTAATCCCAGCTAGTTGGGGGACTGCAGCAGGAGAATCGCTTGAACCCAGGAGGCGGAGGTTGCAGTGAGCTGAAATGGCGCCACTGCACTCCAGCCCGGGCGACAAAGCGAGACCTTGTCTTAAAAAAAAAAAAAAAAACAGAAAAAAAAGAAAATCTAAAGCAGGCTGGGAGTGGTGGCTCACGACTGTAATCCCAGCACTTCAGGAGGCCAACGCAGTTGGATCACTTGGGCCCAGGAGTTCCAGACCACCTTGGGCAACACGGCAAAACCCCATCTCTGCTAAAAAATGTAAAAATTAGCCAGCCATGGTGGTGCATGCCTGTAATCTCAGCTACTCAGGAGGCTGAGGTGGGAGGATTACTTGAGCCCAGGAGTGCAGTGAGCCGAGATCCTGCCACTGCACTCCAGCCTGGGAAACAGAGCAACACCCTGCCTCAAAAAAAGAAATCTGAAGTATGGCTCTAAAACAAACAAGAGAAAAGTAACAGTAATTTTTTTTCCTTTTTTTTTAAAGACAGTATCTCACCCTGTTGTCCAAGCTGGAGTACAATGGCCCAATCACTGCTCACTGCAGCCTTGACCTCCAGGGCTCAAACAATCTTCCCAGGTCAGTCCCCAAGCAGCTGAGACTACAGGCGTGTGCCACCACACTCGGCTAATTTTTGTACGTTTTGTAGAGATGCAGGTTTCACCATGTCACCCAGGCTGGTCTAAAATTACTGGGTTCAAGAGATCCGCCTGCTTAGGCCTCCCAAGTGCTAGGATTATAGGTA
>NW_012101599.1:618553-626056 GCF_000951045.1 Mandrillus leucophaeus
GGATTACAGGCGCACCCCACTAATTTTTGAATTTTTAATAGAGGCAGGGTTTCACTATGTTGGCCAGGCTGGTCTGGAACTCCTGACCTCAGGTGTTCTCCCTGCCTCAGCCTACCCAAAGTGCTGGGATTACAGGCGTGAGCCACCGCATCACCGACAGCGTCTCTTAGAGCACTTTCCCCAAGCTTGAATATGCTAAATTACAATTTGATATTTGCTTATCTGAGAGTGAAAAAGGGTGTCACCTTGAGTTTCTTTGATACCTACATGTTTATTGGACAGAATTATAGAATCTTCATAATCTCGAAATATTATCTAAAATCAGCCCTCTCCATTTTTCAATGAGGAAACAGACCCAGAGTTTCAGCAATGTGTGCAGTAGTCTTGTCACAGCCAGCTGACATGGACTTCTGTTCTGCCTGGGCAGAGCGCGCGTTTTCTTCCCAAGGAAGCAACGTCATAAGCGGTGCTGGGATTAACGGGCATGTCTCCGCCCCCGAGATCTGCTATATCATGTGGCGCACATATTCCGGCAGTAAACTACTGTTTTTAATAGCAGTAGGAATTTTTCCTTAGGCTCCAAATGAACTTAACTGAACTCTTAGAACACAGACTGTTAGGAGATTAGTCTGCCTCTGTCTAGATGAATTCTGGCTCTTCCCTTCTGTAGTTTACTGGTCATTTAAAATCCATTCCTGTTCTGAAAAAAAAAATCCCTCAGATGTTGACCCTCCCCCCATTATTAACAAGCTTTAAACAAATTGTGGTAAAATATACATACCATAACATTTACCATTTTAATCATTTTTAAGTGTTCAGTTCTGTGGCATTAAGTACATTCACATTGTTGTGCAACTATCATCGCCATCCTTCTCCAGAACTTTTTAGGTTTTCAAAATGAAACTTGGTGTCCAAACTGAACTCCTCATTCGTAACTCCACAGGCTCCAGGCTTCCCACGTGTGAAACAAGTGTCATGTCTACTTGCTAGGATTGTTGTAAGACAGTGAATCAGAGGGTTTTTGTATAAAGCAGGATGCTTGGCTCGAATGTTATTTTCCTTCTTTTGCTTGAGTTTGTCAGACATAAAACTTTCTATGTTTTATTTATTAAGAGTATTATTTAAGAAACTAAGAAAATGTTTTCTGATATCAAGATTCAAATTTCCTCGAAAATGAAAATTCCCTACATATCTGTACTGTGACGCACTGAGAACACATTACTTCTGTGGCATTTCTGCCAAAAGTGCGCAATCTCGTTCCATGAGGAAACATCAGAAAAACTCAAAATCTGAGACATGTTATAAAATAACTGGCCCATGCTCTTCAAAATGCCAAATTCATAAAGACCAAGGAAGGCTAAGGAGCTGTTCCTAATTAAAGATGACTGAATACGATGCATTTACCTGGAGTGGATCCTGAACCAGAAATGTTTTCTCCTTTGTTAAAAGACATCACTGGGACAATCGGTGAAATCTGAGTAAAGTCTGTAGACTAGTAATTTAGACAATTAGATAACAGTATTGTATTCATTTTAATGAGTTTGAAAATTGTATCATGTTGTTAGAAAATGCAGTTAAAGTATTTAGGAGTAAGGGGACATTCCTACACCGTATTCTCAAATAACAAGAAAAGGCTGTGTGGTGCGGTGGGGCATGGATGATGAAGCAAATGTGGTAAAAAGTTAGTGTGTGGGGAGTCTTGAAGGGCAGATGGAAATTCTTTGTATAATTCTTAAAACTCTTCTGTAATTCTGAATTTATTTAAATAAAAAAAAAACCCTCCATAATTCCATATCCCACCTTACTCTTCCATATACGTATTATTTCACTTAATAGCTATCTTTTCATGTCACATATAAAGATCTATTTTATCCTTTTTAAAGACTACATAGTCTTGCTACGGAAAAAGGGGGGAAACATGGGTTTGTGCAAGTCAACTATAGTTTCTTCGTTTCCACAGAATCCCTGAAGTGAGGGGAAAATAAATACCCAAATGCTTCCGAAAATCAGCAGCTCTGCTCCCGGAAGCTTTGCAGAAGCAAAAGCAGACTGTGCTCACTACACAGCAGATCTGAAGTAATCACCAGAAAAGGGGCAAAATTAAGCCTTTCTGTAAGTTTCTCCCTCCAACATGGTTGCAGACAGACCATCTCAATGTCTTGAATGTGTAACTTCTAGGTGAACAGTTCTGCGTGAGTCATCACCTGCTCAGCCCACCCAGGCTAAGTGACTCTCTGCTGGACTATTGTTTTGTTTTGTTTGTAATAGGCCCTGTAGGATAGCTTTACAAAGCCACATGTTTTGGTTAAAACTTGTAGCCAGAATCCTAAATGGAATGGAATTAGCAGTCAAGAAGCAGAGTTTGGAAAAATGGCTCCCTTGACATTTCACTGTTCACTATTCTAGCCTTCCTTAGCCTGTTTAATTTTCCTTGAAATGTGATTCACGAGTTGTTTCTGTTTAACATAAACAGGTTAAATGATTAAACAACGGCTTTAAGCGGCAAGTACCCACCCTGCTAGTGCCAAGCGTAAGACACAACCCCTCCCTGTGTCCAGGTGGAGTGCGGCGGCCACCACACTGCCGCATCACTCAGCAGCCACGCAACACTCCACCAGCCCACGACTTCCGTCCGTGTTAGGGGACTTCCGAGAGCAGCCATGCCCGCCAGAAACTGGCATTACACATCACAACAGAGTCTTCTTCAAATTTCACCGTGGCAGCCTACTGACCTGACCGTGGAGCTAGGAACTGACTTCAATCCATTGAGCAGTCGAAATCGGTAATGCGAAATCAAAAACCATAATTATATCCCTAATCCAAAATTATATCTCTAATCTACAACTTCAAAACAAAACTTTACCAGTTCAACACCCTCCTGTGTAATTTCTTTTTAAGAGTGCTCTTCAGTTACCAATAAGCAATTCATTGTTAATTGTAAAATCATTTCCTGAACCAAGGCGTAAAGGAAAAAGGAAGATCCTTCTCATCATCTAAGGTAATATGAATTGCACATAAATTAGTAAAACATTCCCAGGACTGATAACACAAAAAGCAGTAGCCAGTAGAAAGTAGCATTTTCTGGACCAGGCATGGTGGCCCACTCCTGTAATCCCAGCACTTTGGAAGGCCAAGGCGGGCGGAACCTGAGGTTAGGAGTTCAAGACCAGCCTGACCAATATGGAGAAACCCCGTCTCTACTAAAAATACAAAATTAGCCAGGCGTGGTGGTGGGCGCCTGTAATCCCAGCTACTCAGGAGGCTGAGGCAGGAGAATTGCTTGAACCTGGGAGCGGACGTTGCAGTGAGCAGAGATTGCGCCATTGCACTTCAGCCTAGGCGACAAGGGTGAAACTCTGTCTCAGAAAAAAAAAAAAAAAGAAAGTAGCATTTTCTAAAAACCTTTCTGGTTCCCCACCCGCCCTGCCGAGGACTGCAGCACGTACTTTTCATCTGGAAACTTCTCAGCTGTGAAGTCCGCCTGCCTCTCGGTCTCATAGGGTCGGTACTCCCTGTAGGGTCTCCGCTCAGCTCTTTCAAGCATCCCCTCTGGCCCACGGCTGTCATTCCATCCTTGCTGCTCCCCTCTTCTAGGAGTCCGCTTCTGACCTACCGACAGAAAATCAAAGCACAGTTGGAACGCAGCATCTGCCACAGCACAGTATTCAACTTTACAGTACTTGTAAATTTCATTTTTCTAGAAATCAACGTCATAGGAAAATTCAGGAAGTTTAGAAAACCTCAAAGAAAAAAGTTGCTGATGCTACAACTGCCCACAGTCTACGACTTTTTAATAGAATGTTACTATTAAAGCATGCTTTCCCTATATCCTAGAAAGTATATGACAAACTAAGCTCACCTATAATTACGGGCACCTCCCAGTAACTGTGACAGCCATGGGTATATTTTACTAAATAAGCTACAGTTGACAAAAGCAGTCTTACAAAAACACAGTGCGTGAGCCCTATCGAGAAAACGAAAGAATACCCTGTATTTCAGACTATGCTTTCAGAATCCCCACTGCACATTACATGGCAACTATGGCTTATCACTGGCTACTAAGGTTTTTGTTTTTATTTTCTATTTTATTTATTTATTTATTTACATACTTAAAATAAGTCTCGCTCTGTCACCCAGCCCGGAGTGCAGTGCAGTGTGCAATCTTGGCTCACTGCAACCTCCGCCTCCTGGGCTCAAGCAATTCTCGTGCCTCAGCCTCCCAAGATGCTGGGATTACAGGTCAGGAGATTGAGACCACCCTGGCTAATGTGGTGAAACCCTGTCTCTACTAAAAATACAAAAAATTAGCTGGGCATGGTGGCAGGTGCCTGTAGTCCCAGCTACTCAGGAGGCTGAGGCAGAAGAATGGCTGAACTCGGGAGGTGGAGCCTGCAGTAAGCCCAGATCGTGCCACTGCACTCCAGCCTGGGGGACAGAGCGAGGCTCCATTCAAAAAAATAAAAATAAAAAAGAGTTCAGAACTGGAAAAGGCGTTCACAACGTAAGGTAGAAAAAGCCACTATGAAAGTTAATTATCTAACAAGTTGAAAATTACAATAGATCATGACATAACAGTCATCAGAAAATTTGTCAACAGTAACAAAACTTTTCCATACTTTTATGTCAGTGTAAAAAGAGTTAACACAGTTTCCGATTTCCTATTTCCAACCCATAGTTTTAAAAACATCTTTTACTATCTCCACTCAACTACAGAACTACTTATAGGTGCTTATCCCACCTTTCTGCTTCCTCCAAGTTACTTTTCAATTGTGTCAATTAAATTTGGAATTCATCAAACTTAAAATAGGACATTTACTGTACACCATATTAAAGCCTTTTTGAACAGTATAAACTGAAAACTGTTAAATACAATGGGCTACTTATTAGAATAATTATCAATATCAAGCAAACATTTCATTTTCCCTCCCAAACCCCCCAAAACAAAGATAATTAGAATAATTATCAGTTTTGGGCAAACATCTCCATTCTCCCTCCCAACCCTCCCAAAACAAAGATAATCAGCATCCAATTTTTTCCCCACAATTTAGTACTAAAAGATCAACACTGCCACGAATCGGGCTTTTCGGTGCTGGATCAGCAGCTCCAAGTGGAGAATGCAAGCACTGCATTTCACTAACCTCGCCAAGAAAAGGCTGGCACATGCATTCATCACCATCTAAACCAAGCCCAGGTAAAGAAATAGAATACAATAAAATTTACAGTAAGATTTCCCACAAAATAAAGCTGAGCTGTTTCAAAGCACATAATTCTGAAAGGCTAGAAAAACCAAAACTGAAACAGCCTCTCACGACTTTAAGAATGAACTTATTGAGCAAGGCTCTCCCAAGGGTCTATATACATTGCTAGACAGATAGTTAGACATTAAAAAATCTACATTTTTGGTCAGGCATCGTGGCTCACACCTGCACTTTGGGAGGCTGAGACAGACGGATCACCTGAAGTCAGGAGATTAAGACCAGCCTGGACAACATGGTGAAACCCCATCTCTACTAAAAATACAAAAAATTAGGCCAGGCACCGTGGCTCACATCTGTTAATCCCAGCACTTTGGGAGGCCAAGGCAGGCAGACCATAAGGTCAAGAGATCGAGACTATCCTGGCCAACATGGTGAACCCCTGCCACTAGTAAAAAATATACAAAAATTAGCTGGGCATGGTGGCGCGCGCCTGCAGTCCCAGCTGCTCAGGAGGCTGAGGCAGGAGAATCGCTTGAACCCAGAAGGTAGTTGTAGTGAGCCAAGATCATGCCACTCACTCCAGCCTGGGCGACAGAGCAAGACTCTGTCTCAAAAAAACAAAACAAAACAAACAAAAAAAACCCAACCCTTTTCCATAGGAAAAGCTTGTGACTTCCACATTCTTTCAGGATTAACATTTCTATGATATGTCAAACATGTTTTATTTTTGTCTATGCTAAGCATTCACTTACAACATTCTAACTAAATCAAAAATTTTGAATGTTAGAAAAGTACAGTGCTTCATATCAACTAGGGCTATAAAACCTTGAGAGAATAGCTCTTTGACACCCATTATAGATAAATTTAGTACAGTAACTACATAAATGGAAATTAATGAGCTGTTTGCTCCTGAAATAACACATACTTGAAAAAGAACTTGAATGATAAAATTTCCATTCTAACTACAAAATCAACTAAATACCTTTAGTTGATTTCAAAAGCCAGATCACTTAGACTGAACAACTGACAGAAAAAAAAAGTTATGAGTGTACTACATGACAACATTAAGTGCAGGAAACAGGTTGCAACCCAGTTTATATCACTTAAGTTTAGAAAGAAAAGAAATAGTTCTGTGCATTTATGTATATAAATGAAAAGTGTTAACAGTAGGAAAAATAAGAGGATTTTCACTTAACCTCATACATTTTGGAATTGCTTAAAATTTTTAACACAAAAATGCATGACAATTTTTAAAAAGCTAAAAATCAATGTATTAACAGCACTAACTCGTCTCACGTTTTTCTGAAGAACAGAATACGTATTTTCTTTTTTTTTTCTTTTTTGGAGACGGAGTCTCCCTCTATCGCCAGGCTGGAGTGCAGTGGCGCGATCTCGGCTCACTGCAAGCTCCGCCTCCCAGGTTCAAGCCATTCTCCTGCCTCAGCCTCCCGAGTAGCTGGTACTACAGGTGCCCGCCACCGCGCCCGGCTAATTTTTTGTATTTTTAATAGAAACGGGGTTTCACCGTGTTAGCCAGGATAGTCTCGATCTCCTGACCTCGCGGTCCGCCCATCTTGGCCTCCCAAAGTGCTGGGATTACAGGCGTGAGCCACCGCGCCCAGCATTTTCATTTGTGAAAAAATAAAGGGTGAAGAAAAGCTTAGCCTTCCTCAATTCTTTTATTATATTCATGTAAATAAATTTAAGAGAAAAACATAAAAAACAGGATATAAAATGCACAATGTATCTCCAGTCTGTTTAGATAATCTGCTCAGAAATTTACTGGCCTATCAAAGGCTCGTGAGATAGTCAATAACTTTTTTTTTTTTTTAATCATTTTCAACATCTTTATTGTAGTGACTTGATTCTCACAAGTGATGACTCTGGATTTAACTTTTCACAAACAAAGGTAAACATTACCCAGCTGCGCATCAAAGCCCCAATACTGAAACCTGAGACGTTTCCTCAGGGCTGCGATGCACAATTTTTATCAAGCAAGGAACAAACCAGCAAGCCACGCTGCACACTCCGCCAAGCGTTGGCAGGAATGGTCAATCCACACATCTCACTCCTAACGCTCTGCAAACCTTGGGACCGCTGCCTCATTTCAAGAAAACAGAGGAAACACAGGTGGAGCGTTGCTGGCTCTGCCACTGACGCAGTTCAGGTGAGAGCACGAACTCCCTCCCCGTCCGCAGGCAGCAGGACACCACGCTGCGCACTGGCTTTTCCTGCTAAACAGGGAGTGGGGAACTCCGAATATTCTGGCTGGAAAGGTTAAAAACGCTTTTCTTAAAGCAGCCTG